>NC_071284.1:17363546-17503546 GCF_001660625.3 Ictalurus punctatus
ATTAAAGTTCCATCTTCTATCTTACATCTATTACAGAGTGGGGAGACATCTGGAAATATTAGGTGTAACTTCACCTTAGATAAATATAGTCTATGTATCGTCTTGAATTCTATTAAATTATGCTTTACATTAACTGAACAGTCACATACTCTGTGTTCATAAGAAATTCTTCCCAAGTATCTGAGTCCATTTGTAAACCCAGTACTTTTCCCCAAGATTGTTTAATGATAGTCATGCCTATAACATTTTCCTTTAGCAATACATTTTTTATAGGATTAAACTTATTAATTACTTCAAGAACATCATGTTGATGTATCATATCAAAATCTACATACAGATCCTTCACATTTTGTATACCACTCTCCTTCCACTGAGTAAAGCCTAAATCAAGCAAGCCTGGAGTAAAAGCATGATTTTGACATATAAGGCTATCCAAGTACATGACAGGGGCATTTATATAGCTTTTAATCAGTTTTTTTTTTAAAAAGTGCATTAACCATAACAAAGTGATTGTCATATATAGATGCATTGATTTTGGGGGGTCTGTTAAGAAGGGCCGAGAGAGATGTCTTGCTGCAGAAGAGTTGTTCCATCCTAAGCCAAGAAGGATCGCTATACACATCAGACTCCTTTTTCCACCACGAAAAAACATTAAGATTTGCTGTCCAGTAATAATACTTAAAACCGTGGTAAGCTAAACTCTCCCTCTCTTTTAGTTTTACACAAATGCTTCTTAGAGATGCACACATTCTCATAATCCCACAAAAATGACACAATTACGGCATCTAATTGTTTAAATAGGCTTTGTGGTAAAAAAAACAAAAAAAACATCTGGGTTACCCTGTTCCCTGAGAAGGAAACGAGATGTTGCGTTTGCTTTACACTTTGGAAAGCGCCCTTGCATGTGACCGGCATCTGAAGCTTGTGTAACATCATGTCTATTTATAGGACTGCCGTGATCAGGTGACGTGGCAATTAAGATCTATTGTCACAACCCAGTCTTCAAACTGAATCTGTGGAACGATAAGTTTGAGTGTCAGCATCTTGAACCTGTATGTCCGAAGAGTATAGTTCAGTTGACAGAGATCTAAAATTGAAATGTTCTATGGTCCCTTTGCCCAAGAGGGATCCTACTTCCTGCTCTAATGTCTGACTCTGCTCTGTGCAACCAGGGGGGTTGAGCTCTGAACTGGACCTGGTAACCCTATGGTAGACAGAACCCATGGAGACACATTTGGCAGTAGTTCCCATGCTGCCAGATAGCCTTTTAGGTGATATTAACTTTTCCACATTCTATTGGAGGGAAAGCATCAGCTTTTCGTTGGCCTGTGACTGATCGCTGACCAGAGAACTGTCAACTTTTCAGCGGGGCCGAATGCTGCCGTATGTTGAGCTCACTCAGCAGGTCTGCTTGGTAGGTCTGCAACACTTCCATTGTATACAGTGACCCACAAGCAAGACCCACTGCCGCATAGGCCTTTCCCACCAGCGCCGTGGTGACTTGCCTTACATGACTTGGATGGCAAAGCCGACCCCCATGAATTACTTGCCGTCGATGGAGAGAGGTAGCTTGCAAGCACCTCCTCGACCTTAGCTAGCATAGCTAAATAGCCCACTCATTCCCCACAATGACCGAATATTAAAACATTGCAGGTTTATAAATACCTAAAAATTACAAATGTATGGTTTTCCCCAGAAGCATGATATTGTCATGCATTTCTGAAAAAAAGGGGAGTTTTCTGCGGTGTGAGGGAAATTGTTTTCACTGAAGTAAATCGCTTCAAGCAGCTCTTTATGTGCTTGAGAGCTGTTCCCGGTTATTGGCACAGCCTTCTGGCTCTTCGGAGTCAGAGAGGAATTTTTATTTTGTTTTAGTTATTTATTTGCCTTTCCATAGCAGAAGGAATCGCCCGACGCGAGCTCCAAAATCTGGCCAAGAGCCGAACCCGGAAGACAAAGCAAGAGATAGAGCAGCACTTGTCTCCGGCTCCTCTTCCAGATCCATACGAGATCCCCAGGACCTGAGCCAGCTGGCTGCCTCAGCAGCGGCCAGTCCAGATCTGCAAGGCTCTGAAACCCAATTCCCTTCGGCCGAGAAGAGAGCAAGCCACAAGCGGAGCTGCCTAATTGTAAGGTGATCACAATGTTCAGTCAGACCTCTCGAGGGCTGCCCTGGCGTGGTCCACCCCTAAACACTTCACACAGAAAATGTGTCTGTCCTCCCCTGTGATGAAACGGGAGTAAGGCGTGACACACTTCCTGAATTCTTTTTTCACGCTCTTTTTTTTTTAAAGGGAGAGAAAAGTAAAGAGATTTTTCTTTCTTTTTTTTAAAAAAGATAGAGAGGAAATGAAGAGTCTTTTTATGAGCGTTACACCAACAACCAATATGCAGTCTTGCTGAAGATAATAAGGCTGAGAGTGCGATATCACGCGACATGCTTAATTGCCACGTCACATGATTACGGCACGCCTATAAAAAGGCACGATGTTACACAAGCTTCAGATACCGGTCATGTACGAGAGCGCTTCCCACAGCGTAAAGCTCATGCAACGCTGAGTTCCCTTTGAAAGGGAACAGGGAATTGCCTGAAAGAGATATTAAAATCATGGAAGAACTACCATTCTGATTGCATTAATCTTCCCCACCATCAATATAGGCAGTGTCTTCCAGAATTCAACATTTTGTTTTAATTGATCTATTTGTTTTTGCTCGTTTACTTTAAGCAAATCTTTGGAAACTTTGGTAACTGTAACTTCAAGGTCTGTAAAAGAATTGTATTCTTTTTAAAAAGAGATAGAGTTTAAAAACTGTTTGTAACTGGCATTAATTCGCTTTTCACCCAGTTAATTGTAAATCCAGAAAAAGGTCCAACTTCTTTGATCAAAGACAGAAAATTAGGGATGGACTTTTGAGGGTTGGAAATATACAATAATATGTCATCAGCATACAATGAAAAATTATAGGGAAGACATTTAATATACACTGGACTAATCTGCGAATGTTGTCTTATGCTTACCGCTAGAGTGAGGATGGAAAACAGAAAAGGCCAAAAGGGGCAGACCTGTCGCGTCCCTCTGAAAATATCAAATCGAAAAGATTTATTCTGATTTGTGATTACAGACGTGACAGGGCGTGCATAAAATGGTATCTATCCATCTCTTAAAGACAAGTCCAAAACCAAATGCATCAATGGCAGACCTCATACATGGCCGCTCTACTGGATCAAAAGAAATTATGACTGTACAGTTTTGCCATATAAAACATCAAAGAGACAACGCAAATTAAAAAACATGTTCCTACCAGGCATAAGACCAGTTTGATTGGGATGTATAATGGAGCAAATGTGGTTCATCAAATGATCTGTCAATATTTTACCAATAAGTTTTGTCTCTGTTGGAATCAATGATATTGGACAGTATGATGAGGCCAACAATATGTCTTGCCCAGGTTTAGGTATCAGGACTATTAGCTTTGTAGTGGGTAGTGTCACCACAGTGCTTATATGAACACAAGAGAAGGGGAGAGAGTACATAAGTAAAGTTCTTGTAAAAATCAATATTGAACCCATCCGGGCTAGGGGATTTATTATTTGGAAGAGATAGCTTTGGTAATCTCATTAAGGTTTATGTCTGCATCTAAGAGATTCACTACCTCTTCATTTAATTTTGGAAGGTTCAATTTGGGTAGAAAGTTGATTGCAGCATTAGGAGTAGTATTCTCCAAGGAAAGGTAAACTTCTGTATAAAATTTGGCAACACATCTATTTATTTCAATCAAATCAGTTAAAGGTTTATCATCACTTGATTTGATTGAATAGATAGCTCGAGTATGCCTCAGCTGATGAGCTAACAGTCTTTGCAGTCTCTCTCCTAATTCAAAATATTTCTGTTTGACTTGGTTAAGCATTTTTAATACATTACACATGGATACACTATAGTCGTATTTAATTTCACAATTTTATTTAACGTGTTGGCACTCTGAGTGGCTCTATACTGCTCTTCAAGATGTATTAGTGAGTCTTCAATCTCTCTCATTTTTTTTGTTTTCCCCATTTTCTTTCTGCTGCTTCATATGCCATTATATTTCATCTCAAGGCAGCTTTCACTGTTTCGCTCAAAGTAGAATCAAAAACGTCATCTCTGCCATTTGTGGACATAAATTTTATTTTCTCCCTGAGAAAATTACAGAACTGCGTGTCTCTAAATAGATTATTTTTCGTTCACCATACATGTGGCCTTAAAAATGTGCATTTTTTAATGCAGGATCAGGAAGCCTATCACGCAAAATGCCGCAGGGCTAGCCAGACCAGTTTCTTAGAATTAAATACATGTTACATTTCCCAGAATATCCACCAAGTGGCGCATGGACTCAAGTGCTCCCGCATTTGGACCTCAGTGTCAAACTGAAACTCACTCACTGTAAGGAGTGCTCCAACTCATACATGGCTGGTGGTAGAGGATATGATTACAATGCCAGAGGTTGTGGGTATGAATTCTCCTCCTCATGTCTATATTTTCATTACAATAAAACCAAATCTACATCAGTGACATTTGTTACCATTTGTTTAAGTGGTGATCAGGCATTGGAATGTGTTTTTAAAAAAAATAATACCGACTGCACTTTGCCGATGTTATCACACATGTATAAAATAACACAGATGGATTAAGTCTGTGTACTTAATCGTTAATGTAGGCATGAACTACAATCCCAAATTATTCTTAAGTCACATTTGTTTTCTGTTTTTCAGCAAATCTAACAGGATACAGAATGTACAAGTTAAAGTTAGTGAAAGTTTGGAAATTATGCCAGTGTGTCCACCCTGACGCTCAATCACGGCTGGATAAATTTATCTATGGCAGCAACCAAGTCAGACTTTGTTGTTGATTTAGCCTTCTCCCGAATGTAGTTCTAGCATTATAGAGTGCCACACCATCTCAATTGGATTCATGTCCATGGATTCGGGGGGAGTTTAAACCCAGTTTATTCTCTCTTCAGCAATGACTCTTAGGGTCTTTTCTTAGGGTCATTTTCCTGAAAAAAAACGGTGGTATTCCCTAATACCCTAATATATGGGGTTTCTTTTATAATAGCATCCTCAAAGAAAGAATGAAAGACTCAACATTGCTCCCCACATATGAACTTTCGGTGGGTGCTTTGTTTTGGAGACATGTCTCCCCATCTTACGGAACAACATTGCGGCAAAGCACTCCAAAGCCACTGTTGTTTCATCGGTGAAGATGACGTCGTGAAATGTATCCTTCTCGTTGATCCATTTTTGCACCTGCTGGAGACGTATCTCTTTGTTTTTGACTCTGATCATGGGACATTGTTGGGTTTTCATGTACTTCCAACCCATTCTTTGCCTGATCCTCTGAATAGATAGCTCACTGATGTCTACTCCATTTTCATGCCACAGTTGTTTTTTTTATAGAACCTGAAGCCAGTTCATCATTCTGGTTGGTGATGTTGTCAACGGATTTAATAATGCCACTAAAAACCAACTTCTAACTTTTATTTAACTGTAGATCAAAAGATAAAAGAATGCTTTGTAACATTATTTTATAATGACAAATCACTGGCTATTGCAAATGCAGTTTGACTTTTTTCATCTTCAGAACATCAAACGAATTTTGTTACCTCTTATGATAAATTGCTTGTGATGTTCCTTATTTGTATGTCCTTTTTTAACCTCATGCTAGGGGGAAAAATGTTACTATATTGTTTGCAATTTTATAATGGGTCTTATTGAGCAACTGATAATTTCTTACTGACCTATTTTCACTGTCCCACCAGCTACAATTGTGACCAAGAAAAAGGTTTTAAAAAAAGTTAGTGAAAGTAGAACTAACTTTGTAATAACTTTTGTTAGAAAAGGAATGCAGTTTGTTGAATTGAGCAATCCAGGTGTAACGGAACGGGACTGGAAGATGATGCAGGTGCAGATCAAAGTCTTTATTAACAGCAAACAAACAAACAAACAAACAAACAAACAAACAAACACAAGAAACGCGGTCTACGTAGAACAGGACTAGCCGGACCAAACATGGGACAATAGTCTAGGCATTACTTGAAAACAAAACAAGGAACTAAGACCGCTAGCATGCCATACGCATTCGAACACGTCTCTAGAGCCACACTCGTTAAACTCTACCACCGTTACAAACTATAATACTGCGCGACATGCGCAGTTACGCGAGGGGTTTAAATAGCCAACATAATTACTCTAAACATAAACACCTGGTTCAGTTTAGGCTACACCCTCGCACATCAAGCCAATGTCCAAACAGGAAGAGAATGAAACAAAACAGGAGTCACGTGTATAGAAGTCACGAAGCTGCGCCGCAGTGCCATCTGCCGGCCGTGGCGTAACACCAGGGAGTAAAATGCATATGCTCACTTACTGTAGCTTAAATAGCTTATCAGTAGCTTTGGACTCATGTGCAAATGTAATGGGTTATTAATAAGCAATTATCATCTTCGTAATTATAATCTTAAACTACTGGCTCATAACATTGAATGGGAGGAGCAGAAGCATCAAACTTGGAGAGTCATATAACTTCTGTCGAGGTCAAGTTATTTGTATGTATTTGCAGCCTATGACATCATAATGGAGGCAAAAGCATTTTACTCAGAGAGAAGCGCTGCTGTTTCAGTGGGCAACAAATGAAAGGTAAGAGAGATTACAGCATTCACTTTCAATTTTATTGTCAGAGTGCTTTTAATATTAATTCAGATTCTGCAATACTTTAATGTTGACTGATTTGCATTTTGTCTGTATAGACTGCTTTCCTTGTATAGACAAGGAAAACCATCAGCATCAGCAGACTGCTAAAACACCACCTACCATTCGCTTTGTTAAAAAGAAATCGGTAAGTTATTGCTCCTTTAACGAACATATGACAAGTGATAGTACCACATACAATTCTGTGTGTTTGTTTATCTATCTATCTATCTATCTATCTGTCTATCTATCTATCTATCTATTTATTTATTTATTCATTCATTCATTTTTGCTGCTACAGGCTGTACTGATTGACCATCGATGCTCAGCAACAGTCAGGATCTCCAATGATCAGACTTTGGCTTTCACAAGAAGGATGATTAAATTGGAATGAATTTTTAGTTTGTTGGAGCAACGTTGGATGAGAAGAATATAAATCCACCCCATCCGCCAACAGTTGATCAGTCCTCATGCACAGCTGAGAATCCTGCAGTTGTTCCACCACTGGCCACAACAATTTCGACTACCCACAGTGACTGTGAGAAATCATTTGAGAGATCGTCATCTCCTTGTCAGCATGCCCAAGAAGGACATTCTCCACCAGGCCACGGAAACACTAGTGATTGTGATTTGGGCATTCTGGCTGCGAGATATACACCTTTGACTGCCCACACTCTTGACCTACAAACCATCGAGAGATCTGATACTGAGCACATTTTTCGGCAGGCTCTGCATCTCTGGCAGACCGAATGGTGCATTCACTTGCCAAAATTTTGTCAGTTGGGATAAAGTGAAATTTATATCACTATACATAATATAATATAATAATATATATGTCATTTTATATTCTTCAATTAACCTCTTTTACTGGTAGCCAAAAAATGGCATTTTTCTCTGATTTGGGGGTACCTGTGTTCAGCATTGATTTGTTTTGTGATATCACAAACCACAGTAGTGGTTAATGGCTCATATGAAAGTAGACAATTAAGACTTTAAGAATTAGCAGCTATTTCAAGTATTTCTTCTTTGACCTAGCCTACCTGGGGCAATATATTCAGAATTTTTTTTTAATTATAAAAAAAATTATTTACTTTGAACACAAATATATCTTCACAGCGAATGTTGATATCAGCCCCATTCCTGGTCTCAAAGATGCCCCAAGTACTTGTCCATGAACACCCAAAATATGAGGAAGTTATCTCTAACCACTAAAATTGTGTGTAAGGTTATCCAAACACAGGTTAAAACCTCTCTAAAATGGCACAAAACCTCTCCAAATGGCACCAAACATCTCCAAATGACATAAAACCTCTAAATGGCACAAAGCTTATAAAATTGCAGACTTCTAGAAATAGCAAAGTTTTTTTTTTTTTTTAAAAAGGCAAAAAATAACCTCTCCAAATGGCACCAAACGTCTCCAAAAGGCAGCAAACCTCTTCAAATAGCACCAAACCTCTCCAAATGGCACAAAATGAAAAAAATTGCCGTAGCATGAACTCTGTTACACAATGTGTAATTTCACACACAAAAAATAGTCTGAAACATACTTATATAATGTATATTAAAAATAGTGCCAGAGCCCCAGGTGAATGAGCACTTGCTCTCCGAATGGCTCAAATGATAGACACGTGAGTGACCCCTTTCCTCTGACTTCTTTGGAGGTAGATAGAGCCCCTCAACTCAATCCACATAGTCTTCCTCCAAAAAAAAAAGTCACTCGAGTCACTCGGAAATAACTGCTCCAGAAGCTGTGACACATTCAGGCTTTTTCGGGAGCACGCCGCCGCTATAAGACGCCAATAAATCGCACGCTGAGCGAAAACCAGTAGAAGACTAACGATCAGAAAAAACTGCCAAACATGCAAAAACCTGCTGTATAAAGTTTTGCAGGAAGACCGCTAGAGCGGAGCTGCCATTTCCTGATAGTTTCTCTGCACGGCCCTGTATCGCTTTGCTGATTGGTCTGTACTGTTGACACACATCTCAAGACCAATGGATGCACGCATAAAAGGTTTGGTTGTGCTGATTACGCTTTTGATTTTCTCAGCCTCAGAGTGGTCAATCATGTCGAGTTTGGGCTTGTTTGAAAGCTAGAAGTATCTACAATTGGTCCAAGTGAGTGTCAATCAAGTTAGACTACCTGAGTAAAACTTAGGAGGCGGGTTATTCAGCATAGCCAAAGCAGATTAGCATTTTTAGATGGTGTCTCAGTTCAGTTTGTGGCTAATTACTAAATTCCAGAGAGGTGGGATAACAAAACACTTAATGCATTTTGAAGAGGACATTTGTGACTAAATATGTAAATTTGCATTTGTTTTCTTCAATAAAGCTGATGGACTTTATACCGATGGAAATTTGCATGATTTACAAAACCGCAAGCGAACTGGATTTTCGTCTATGTAGGTAATGTAAGGTAGTAAACGTTTATACAAGTCCGATCTTTGGTTTAAATGTTATAATATTATTGTGGCAGTTGTATACGATGTTTTACTATCAAAAAAGCTTTAGTCGTGCTCTCCGATTTATCTCTGTCTCAATGTTTTCGTGGAGAGGTGTGAATTGTTTGCCCAGCAGGGAGCTCAAACTCTGGCCCTTTCCCATCCCCCTGTTCATCAGGAGTTAGGCACACAGTCATGAAACTGCACGCAAAGAAAGCCACCAGTGTCCTGACTAATCTTATACCAGAATCGCGGCGATAAAATAATTCATTTGTTTATACTAATTGAAAATGTCATAAGTCGTTTTCCATGCCGCCAGCGGAATGAACGCAAGTGTCGGGGCGAAAGGGGTTAAATTAAAACATAAATATAAAAAAATAAATGAGGCTCAGACATCCGTTTCATAACAAAACATGCACATTCATTGTAGCACTTCCGTCAGTAAAACATGTCCGTCAGTTGTGTTGTGTTGTTGTGATTGACCCACAAGAGGAGAGGAGAAGAAGTGGAACACAGTCACATGCTTCTCTGATGAAGTGTAGTATACCACAATCCTATAACATTTTGAAATTAATACTAGTAGGATGGTAACCTAAATAATATGTTAGAAATCTATAAATATTAAATAAAATAGAAAAAGCGAGGCTAGGTGACATGCCTGGAGATGGCTCCTGAAATTTGTAAGCTAGTGTTTGCCCTTTCAGCACTTTTTTTCTACAAAGCTAACATGTGGCTTCATCCAAATTTATTGGTTTACCTCTCTCGTTAGGCACGAATCCAAAATGTTCCCAGATCGCCGATGTAGCATTTGGTTTCTCAACAAAATCCATCGCAGTGGCAGAACCTGAAGAGAAATTTTGCCGCACTCAGGCAAACCCGCGCCAAACTAACAGACACCTCCATATAAGGCGTTTGATTATGATTGCGTAATTTGTGTATTAACATAAAATCTCCCACTATATGGTAGGCTATAAATACAAATTTATATTCCAACTGTTATTATTATTACATTTGTATACAAAACGTTGTACTTTATACTTGTCATTGTGCCCAATCAGGCAGAAACATTAACGTGGCGTGTGATGTGACACTACCGCAGGTGGCACTCCGCCACCGTAATGGCAAACTACCACCATGGTGGTGTGGTTGTCATGGCCACCATCACAGCTGTACCAAACACTACTTCAAATTCACAATATCACGTTCACCAGTCTCTTCTCCTGGGAGTGACTGTACTCGATGTGTGTTTAAATCAAGTGTCCCTGGAGAAAGGGAAAAAAACTATACCTAGATTCAGCGGGACCAGATGGGAGACCAAGGCCAGCAGGCTTGTACTTTTATTTAAAAGAGTCTAATCCACCATAATATTTACCAGAACTGGGTAGGTTCCATCATCTTTGATGACTCCGGGGGGAAAAATGCCACACCTAACAATGACCTTACACCCTGTGACTGGAAGACGATAAGGGATCGCCTTAACGAACTTCTCTATAAGTTCACATCTAAGGAGTGTGGAGAGTGGCCTGCTAATATATTATGATATCTTGAGGCCTTTGCTTCTGATATTAGTTTTAATTAAATTAAAAAATAATAAATTTTTGTATAAGACTTATGTACAGAGGGAAAAATTAGTAATCCCTGTAAGAAGGATGAAGCACTCTCCAAATAGCTACTACATTCAGATTTTTAATATAATTATTAAGCACTGTACAAGACATTTATCTGGCTTGGCTGTCTATCTAAAATGGATATAGGATATAAAATTTGTTTTGTGGAGTTTGGGAATTGCTTTTATCACTTTAGTAAAAAAAAAAAGAAAAAAAAGGAAGCGTCATAAAAATTAGGCCCGTATATATTAACAAGTTCCCTGAACTAAGACGTATGTACCGTTTTGCCTGTTTATGTCATGATTCCCCCTTGAAGCAGTGTGCTCTAAGAGCGAATGCGTGAGCACCTGCTTTTCCATTGTTGACAGTAGTGACGTCTGGACACGTGTGTTTTGTTTATGTTCATGTCTCCTCCCTGTTCTGTCATTGGCTGGGATTTCATGTGTGTCTGTATTGCCCTCAGCTGCTAGCAGTTTAGATGCTGATCATGTCTACATATATACCGCGCACCTCCCAGCACACAAGGCTGAAGATTATCATAGAGTTAGATTAGTTCGTTTAGTAGTCATAGTCAGGTTCCATGTTTAGAGTTAGTTCACGCTGGATTATCCGCTCCCAGTTCCTCGTCATAGTTCATGTTTCTCGTTTTGTTTATCGACCCTGTTTTCCGTGACCATGACCTTGATTCATGTTTAACCCTGTGTATGCCTGTTTACGTTTATGGATCACGTTTTGGATTTGTCTGCCTGTCTCTCTTTTAAAATAAATAACTGTTCATACATGCTCTTGCATCTGTCCTATCTCCGCTCCGTCACGATACGTGACAGTTTATGAATGAACAAAAAAATTTTCCTGACCAGGATGGCCACTCCTCTGGCTTTTATTGTAAAATTGGACTGATACGCTTGAGAAACCCACGCAGGCTTAAGATATCCTTGTTAATATGTTTTAATATTTGTCTCCTGAAGAAAGTATATGTCTGCTTTGAATGTCTTTAAATGTGCATATACTTTCCCCTGTTTCAACTGGCTGTTCAAACTCAGAACATTCCAGCCCACAAATTTAGTTGAACCCTTGCTTAGTTTACAATTAGCCGTGACCATTGTATCGTTTTAAGTGTCGTGCCTTTACAAAAATCATTACATAATGTAGCTTGAAAGGAACAATACTTACACACACAAAATAAATTGTCCCTCATAGAACACCAAGAACAAAAAGAACAAATACCTCTGCTCCCAGCAAACCTGCCTTTCCCAACCCCTTTAGTTAAACCTAACACCATACTGATTAATATAGGTTACCATAGGCTATGGCCTCAGAACTAAACAGGCTCTGTCCAGCTTCCCATTTAGAACATTAGGAAGTATACTGGTAATGAGTCCTCGCCAAGTCCTCTGGAACAAGTCCGTCAGACAATAATAGGGGCGGCTGTGGATCAGGTGGTAGAGCGGGTTGTCCACTAATTGTAGGGTTGGCGGTTCGATTCCTGGCCAGCATGATTCCACATGCCGAAGTGTCCTTGGGCAAGACACTGAACCCCAAGTTGCTCCCGATGGCAAGTTAACGCCTTGCATGGCAGCTCTGCCACCATTGGTGTGTGAATGGGTGAATGAGACACAGTGTAAAGCACTTTGGATAAAAGCGCTATATAAGTGCACCATTTACCATTTACAATAAGCAAAAGTTCAGTCTCTAATTCGCCAGAATTATAAAACCTCCAGACTTTCGGTGCCGTAATCCATATAATCAAGATATGCGACTGCCAGTTAACCAGTCCACCACTCTTTAACTCAGGAATGTGTTCGCCTCCCCTGGTGTTCCTAATGTTGTGGTGATGCCGTCCACTACTATGAATCTCGCTGGAAAGCCAAAACTGCAACGTATCATGCTGGACCTGCACATCTCTCTGATGCCGCTAAACACCTGTCGCTTTTTCAAGGTATCAGTAGTCAAGTTGGGATAAATCGACACACAGGTCTCCATGTAGTAGAGCATCTGGCTCTCTCTGGCCAGGCATAAGACTAGCTCCTTGGTCTGATAGTGATAGAGCCTGCCAGTTATTGTTCTCGGCTTGTCCTTAGTAGTGGGTCTTAGACTTCAATCAACCTGTATTGGCTTGGGAAAGTTTCGGAGTTTTGGAAGCAATACCACAACGAAGTTTCTAGGTTATCCTTGCTCCTCGTTTTCTTTTACGCCAATAATCTAAATATTTTGGTTGCGAGATTTACTTTGCATTTGGGGTGATTCAGCAGTTCAGCCTCTATTTGTTGCTCATGTGGACTTGATGTTCAGCTTCCTTAACTTGCTAAACAACCTCATCTAGGGTTTTTTTTTCAACATGGAAAGTGAGGTTTAAAGATTTAACAATCATTTGTCCATATTGCCACTTAGTGAGCTGATAGCAGCCATGAGGTCATTGTTACTAACTGATGCTTACTTCTGGTCCATTATCATTATCGTTACCTTTCGTAATTTTTGCTCCTTCGTCAATGCCTTTATCGTCTTTTTTAGCTTTGTTCAGCTTTGTCATTACTTCAGGAACTGTGCTGAAACTAAGGTGTTATAAATTCTTCATAAATTAATTAGATTAGGTGAGAAATTTAGGGCAAATTGGACAGAGCGACTGCATCTATGCCATCACACATCACCGGAAGTCCACTCCCTCATTTTGTTATTTTTGAGGGAAAGAAATGACAGGGATTTACTTTTTGATTTATTTTTATAACCATAAACTATAGGTTTATTGACAGTCTCATAAGAACTTACACAGAATGTTCACTTATGGTTATTTGTAGGTTTAAATTTTATAAATACAAAAGTTCCGTAATTTCCTAAGAATGGAGAACAGTGCTTGTACACAGGGGACCCAAGCTCGATTCCAGTATAATCTTACTATCCACTACTAAAAAAAGACTAAATATATATGTGTGTATGTATGTATGTACATATATGTATATATATACACACACGTACATAGGGGGCAGTAGGACAAAATATGAGCAGTTACTTAATAGTTTACCGTAGTTAGTATGACTATTAGGGAAAACTACATGATTGGACAAAATGGCTAAGCGTCCCAATACACTAGATAATTACTTCTCCAAGAAAACAAGAACAGAAATTGCTGATGGAGGACAGGTAACTGAGCAGACAAGTGTCACTCATTCAGAAGAGGAGAATTACCGATGTAAGCCATTAGCTCCGCAGCAATTTGGAACGGTTAGTCATGCCTCCACAGATCGAGATCCAGTTCGCGGACCCAAAACGCCTGCAAACTGTTTTGAGATTTGGCTGTATCAACCAGTAATTTCATTTCCAGTGACTGACAGTAGAAAGTTCAGGAAAGAATTATATGGGATTTATGAATGGCTTGAATATACTCCCACCACTGATTGAGCTTTTTTTTTCATGTGTTGTGCATTTGGTGGCAACAAGTCTAAGACTGTCACATTTCAAGTGACTGGATTTGCCAACTTAAAAATGAAAGGTCATCAACAGACACGTAAAACGGGAAGCGTAGCCACGCAAATCAGCAGTGAACACGCAAAGAGAATGGATGAGAACAGAGAATATCTAAAAAAAAAAAAAATGTGAGACTTTGCTCTTCTGTTTCCGCTCCGGTATTGCTCTTCGTGGTCACGATGAAACAGATGAATCAGAAAAACAGGGAAATTTCTTACAATTGATGGATTTAAAGGCCACTGATAACCAACTAATTAACCAGCTATTCAAAAATAGAGAGAAATCATTTAATTATGTTCATTGCAAGCACCAGAATGAGTTATATATGAGTCAATATAATGGCCAGTCAGGTTAAAAGTGACATCATACAATGAAGCCGGAATTTTTGCCCTTATTGCGGATGAAATGCAAGACATAAGTAGGCATGAGCAAGTTGCAGTGGTTTTAAGATCTGTCGACAGAGACCTCGATGTCCATGAATCATTTATTGGATTTTATAGGACTGACAGAACAGATGGTGAATCTTTGGCCCTTCTTTTAAAGAATGTACTGATAAGCTTTAATCTTGATATCTGCTGCTTGAGAGCGCAATGTTTTGTTTTTTTTTTGGGGGGGGGGGGGTGGTTTGTAGCTCATCTCTTAAATTTTATTCATTGATTTTCATATGATTCATTTTCATGTGATTCATTTTCATGTGATTCATTTACCTTTTCTCTTCTCTCCTCCCTTCCCTTTCCCAAATATTTCATTGAGAAGAAAAAAAAAAAAAAAAACCCAGCTCATCATGGCTGCTCAATAACTGTCGCTGGTTATATAAATATTCTAAAACCCAAGAACAGGCACAAAAATTTAAGTGGGAAGTGTCTGTAACTCCATAAAGTATACAATAAAGGGATGCCATTTATATAAAAATAAACAAATAAATAAATAAATAAATAAATAATGAATGAATAAATTAATTAATTAAAAATTCATCTAAGTTAGGAGCGTATACAATACCTGTCTTTGCATTAGAGTACCAGCAACTATAATATATCTACCGTTCGCATCAGCAATAACGTTGGTGGACGAAAACTGTAACTTTTTGTCAATTAAAATAGCGACCCCTCCTACTTTCAAATTAAAGTTCGAGTGGAAGACGTTTCAAATATGTAAAAACCTTAGATCTCTTGACAGGATTACCTCTGACGTTCCAACAAATAAATCTTAAAGGCGTGCCTGTCCCAGCCAGAGTGGGACCCCCCCCAACACACCCAAAGTCTCCATAAAACAAAGGGAGACAGAAGTGTTTCCCACCAAGAGTTGTCCACAATGTGAAAACACTGTGGACATTGTGAAAACATTGTCCACAATGTGAAAACAAAGAGTAATCCGAACTAACCAACTAAATTACCTAAACAAAAAAAAAATCCGGTAAGAGAAAAGTCCCCTACTGACTTCAAATCTGATAAATAGTCTGCGCACTTTAACAAATATAATGTCCTTACCTTTTAAAGATTTGTAACAAATAATATAACACAGTGTAGCACGTAAAGATGAGGAAACAACATTAATAAAATGAAATAAACTCTAACCCAGTCAGAGCATCAAAACAGAGAAGCACATTAATACAGAAGTAAATTTAAGAGGAGTGAGTCCACAAAATCTAGACGAAGTAATGCACCGACAATATCTTCAATAAGAATCCGAATTCTGTAGGGCTGGAAGGCTGAGTGCAAAAAAAGAATAAAAGTGGAAAAAACTCCACTATATAGGTGATGCAGTTCACCCCGATATCAAGAGTTTAACGTAGTCTCCTGCTTCCTCCGCTGAAATAAAGTCCTTCTGAACACCGTTATATGTAATGCGAAGCCGAGCTGGGTGAAGTATTCCATAGCGAGCTCCCTCAATACCACGTATATAGATATATAGATACATACATTTACATGCATGTATTTTTGTGAATTTTTTTAAACAAAGGCTCAAAGGGTTAAACAATAAAGACATTTATTCTTTAAATAAAAATTAAAAGCAAAAATATGAAAAAAATGTATTAATTGACACCATGTCTTTTGCAATGAAATAGGTGATCGCTACATATCTCCACTTGCCTTCGGAAACCTGCCAGTTATGGGGAAGCACTAAACAATAATTCCATGATGAGTGTCTGTGTAGCAGTTCTCACATGACTTGGTGCTTTTTCCTTCAGGCTAAGACACTCCTTGTATTGCACTGTGGTTGAAGTTTAGATTGTTAAATAAATTTGTGGTGTTGCTGGTTGGTGCAGAAAGAGTTGTTCGACATAAATTGCACAGTAAAGTGCTGTTTGACATCATCTCTAGTGAATCCAAAATAATTCCACACCGCAGATGATGCTTTTCGTTTTGGAAATAATGCTTGATTCTGAGCAACACTTTGCAAATTATGTAATGAGATGAAACGTAAGACATGCAGCAGTGGATCATCAGGTTGTTGACATGCCTACAGAAAAAAGTTGTGATTTGCCTCTCACAACGTAACATGCTCTAAACATATCCTTACAGATGCAGAATAACACAAGTGGACATCTGTAATTGTGACTTTTAATGATTATGTAAGCGTGGCACCCGTAATTGTAATCATAATTAGAATTTCGATTAATTCAGCAGCCATACTGAGAAGAATAAGACATGGCATGGGAGAACAGTGTTGTACTGAGCAATGGCACAAAGCCAACTAATCAGCATAATACCCAAGCTGCAGGCTAGTCATGTGTTTTCAACAGCATGAATGGGTCAGATTGTTCACACATCACTATGGGTCCTTTTCTTGCACTGATAAAGTGGCCTTTTGGATGATTAAAAGAAGACAAATTTGCATCTTTCAAAGTGTGTTCTTAAGCAGCAAGCATCATTCTTATTATTAAAGCTACAGGATGTATGATTTTGGACTTTCACACTTTGGTAGAAAAATTTAATTGCTACTGACTTGCGGAAGAATTCTGCTGCACCCTCTTTCCACTGTGTGGATTAATCTCATAGCTGTGTATTCAGAGAGAGAGAGTACACATTCAGAGAGAATTGAAGGGTGAGTCTCAAACCGAGGCTCACCCTTCAATTCTCTCTGAATGTGTACTGACTTGGAATTCACAGCTATGAGATTAATCCACACAGTGGAAAAAGGGTGCAGGGACTTTGTGATTATGGATCTCGACATAAACATATAATAATTATTAGTTTTCACTGCATTTGTGAACGTTTTAGTAGTAGCACACACCCTCAGTCCATGGTTTACTGTATGTGTGTCTGGTTTACATGAAAGAGAGCACTGCAGGCACGGAGTCATAATTACACAGTGAGGTTGGAATGCTAACCAGCCAGGCGTAATGTGGGCAGACTGGCAGCACGCATACCCCACACTCCTGAAAAACCCACAACTAGCAAGGTGAACATTGGGCATTTTTGTCGGTTTTGCTTCATTAATGTAAATCTCACAGCTGCCTAGCTAGAATGGTATGTAGGTATAGCTTTTTTTTGTTAATATGACTGAAATATTAAAATCATTTAGCCTAGTGCTAGAAGCTGTCAAGAATGGCTTGTTAAACCAAATATGAAATATAAACACAGTGCAATTATTTTAAACTTCATTTAAATAAACAGGATTTTATTGACATTATCTTGTTGATTAAATCATATCAATAGTTTCAGTCATAACTCCAGTACCAGCCAAGAAATAAAACATCTCTTTTGAAAAAAATATTTATTTGTCAAACCAGTATGTTCTTCCTGAAAAATGAAGATTTTGCATACAGATGTACCTGTAGCAGCGGCAGATGAAGAGCAGATAAGTGGTGAAATGCTGTGATATGTGCAGGGCTAGCTCTAAAGAGGGCCATCTCTAAACCATCTATAAAACTAAATCACCAAAGTTGCTGAAAATTGTACTACCAGAAAATCAGTATTAGCAGCAAGATTTCAGGAATCCATATTGAAATGCAGTGAACAAATACCGGTTTAAATGGATGCACTTACTATATACACTGCATGGCCAAAAGTATGTGAACACCTGACCATTAAACCATATGTGCCCATTCCAAAACCATGAGCATTAACACAGAGTTTAACCCCCTTTTAGCTGTTATAACAGTCTCCTTTAAATAAAAAAAAAAAAATTTATGTGGCTATGGGGATTTGTGCTCATTCACCCACAAGACCATGTATTTATGGATCAGCAGGTTAATTCCATCCAGGTATATATACTGGCTACAAGAGAGTAATTGTCTGCTTAATCTTTAGTATTATGCATTGCACAATACAGACCCTTGACTTGTAATTTACAATTAAATCATCACAATCACTTTTTCTCTACAGTTTAAACCTTTTTCCCTAAACTTTAAAGACTTAATGGATTTTTTTTTAAACTTCAGCAAATTATAACCCATTTGTGAACTGAACCAGCACCCATTCATCAGTCGCCAATGTGTTCACCAGACTATTAGAATTGAAACTTGAAACCATTTTTTTTAAATGGAAGTATGTGTAAAAAAAATCTCCATTTTGAAAATAAACAACATAAATAAGTATCCCATTTGAACAAAAGAAATTAGAAGGAAAAAACGAGCAGGACCTGCTGTGGCAAAATTTGGAACTATTTTTGTTGGTGAAATAGAACAAAAACAGACAACATTGAGTCTAAAGTGTAAGTCACTTAATATTAACTTATTTTTTGTTAGCATAGCATGTTAAATTATCTACTAAATGAAAAATAACATCAGTTGTGTGAGCTTTTAAAATAATGCCCTATGATTATTAACATATACTTTAGGTGTGCAACAGCACAGCCAGACTGCTCCTATCTGTATCTTTAACTCACACACACAAAGAGAGAGAGAGAGAGAGAGCGAGAGAGAGATCAGGGTCAATAACCATACTTCCATCCTTGTGTATTTTTATGAGAATTTTGGGATATCACATGTTAAAAAAACGCTTGATGGAAACACAAGATGTGAATAAAATCTCGACAATGTGCATAAAAATCTTGTGTGCTCAACTGAGTCCTGCAATGGACTGGCACCCTGTCCAGGGAGTACCCTGCCTCGTGCCCGATGCTCCCTGGGATAGGCTCCAGGTTCCCCCGCGACCCTGAAGAAGGAGTAAGCGGTAGAAGATGGATGGATGGATGGATGGATAATTACCTCCCAGATCTGTCTCATGATTCTGTTCCCAAATATCAGGCATCCTCCTCCTATAGCAAGATAACATGAGGTTTGTGTTGGTGCTTTGTCTGCATGCTCTGAAGCACAAGTAATTTATTATATTGGAAAAAAGAGTCACAGTGGCTTCCCCGGTTGCAACAACTTCCATTTGTATTGATACTCTGCACCAGTTTCCCCGGAAGTGACGATTTTGTTCTCTTGAACACATGGTCCACATATATTTTCATTAGGGATTAAAGTTATAAACGGGGCATATCCCTTGATCTGCATGGAGGGATTTTTAGATAAATTTTTAAATTTTTAGATTTTTAGATATCCATTCTAGAGGTCAACCCCCTTTCATTTTTTTGATAACCAAAATAATCCCACACTGCTGATTTAAATGTTTGGCAGGAGATGGAGATTGGTGATGTTATGTCCTCCCCAGCAACTAAGTCTAGGGAGGGGGTTGGACAGGGGTAAAATAATAATAGTGTTGTGAGTGATGGTCTGTCCCCTCAACACCACAATGACTTTACAGTTAATTGATATATTAGATGAAAGGCCAAAACAACAAACATAAGCCCACTACCTAGTCCATGAGTAAAATTATAACTAAACTATGGAAAGAAAAACAAATTAACAGAGATGTAGACTAACTCCCTGACTGGCCAAAAACAGGAGAAAACAGTGAAATAGTAAAACAAAATGGCACCCACCTCCCTACAGCTTCTGTAGCAAAGTTGAACATAAAATACTAATCGAAGTTCAAGGCTGACTAGCAGAAAGAACTTATAATCACAACCAACAATGCACAAAAAAGGGCTTCAACACAGCTGAAGTAATTAAAACACCACATTGTTAGTAAGCACAACCCATGGGCTGGATCAGGAGAAAGAACACCACCCTGGAGTAAATGCCTTTCCCCTCTGCATGCTCTTCACTGCTTTTAAGCAGAAAAGGGGGGGGGGGGGGGCATGCAACAAGACACATCACAGTGACACAAATCCACATATCTAAGTGCAATACAACCTATAGTGACAACATAAAAGTAATAAATAATACATCCTGTGGATGTAACAGTAATATCAGCCTCGCTTCTCAATATTTTCTCTGCTCTGTGTTCGTGTGGAGCAAGTTGACGTGTCTGATAGGCAGTCTGGGAGAAAAGGAGATGTGCATGCACAGGTGAGATTCTTGTCTGGTTGTTGTTGTTTTTTTTCACTGTAGATAAGGTAATGTACATGGTATGATAACCGTCAATTTTCATATTCAATTTTCAATTTTCACCGTGAAACCGCGATATACCGCTGCAACCCAGTTAATAGTTGCATAACTAATAGTATTGTTCTTAAGGTATGAATTTTGTTTATGGCATTATACTGGTATGGAATGCATGACAAAAGACTTGGACACCTTCCAAGTCCTTCCAAGACCTGCAGTAAAAGGTCTATGAGTGAAAGATTTATAAGTTAGCCATGAACTTTCTGAAGTAGCAGGGTGCCTTCATCTCTCTCCCATGACTGCTTTGTTTTTGCTAGTGATCACTTCAGCCAAAAGAATTAGTTGCCTTGGTGATGAGCTCATCTTGCGTGTGTTGGTGCACCCAGAAGTCATTACCTAGTTTGGCAGCACACAAGAAGGCCTATATGAAAATATCAAATCGACTCCCTGTCAAATGTGGTTCTCCCTGATGGAACTGGACAGCCCATTGGGTCAGGAAGCACTGGCCCGCAACTGGCCTCACCTGTCTGATATATTAATTTCTACCTCTACTGCAGATTCTGCTCACATTGTGCAGAATTCAGCAATCAGGTCACAAAGTCCTGTGGCCCTGAAGTGGCCAATGAGTATGTGGTTTTCATTGCTGCTAGTGCACTAGTGCCTGTGGGTTTGGACCGTTGGAGTGAAGTGCAGTTTGAATACTGTTATCCTGCAGTCCAGGAGACACACCTGACCACAAAAGTACAGAGGCCTTTTATAATGTCAGGAAACTGTGCCAATGACTCCATGCAAAAACATCAAAAGTTAGTTCTCAAACATACACCCAAATAGCAGCCTTTTTCTCCTTAATAAAATGAGAAATGAGTCAACCCACATGTGATTTGTGTAGGTGTTTTGAACTCTCAAATATTACCAGACACTTCCTTAAAGTCGTGCCCCTTAACCCATCTCATACACTAGTTTTTTGTCATGGTGTAAATGGAGAATATTTTCATTAATATGAAATAAAACTTATGTTTCAGTATATGTTCAACTTAGGTAGCATTAAAAGCATATATTTAACAGTGGTTTCCTGTCTTAAAATCTTTTTTATCTTAAAGTTTTTATTTCTTAAAACAGTGTTGCCATGTCAATTAACATGTTACACAGCACTAAGAGGCAGCATGGCATAATTCCACAATGTATAATGTGTATAATGTATAATGTGGCCCAAAGTTCAGATTTATCTACAATGATGCGGCATAGTCATATACACATGCCAATAGTGAGGCCCCTGTACTCAGTGTGATGATTTGTTGATGACCTCATTACTTGGAAGACATGGCCACCTTCAGCCAATCAGATTTCAGCAGGCATTTGACAAGGTACACCTTGGGCTACCATCATGAAACATCCATCTATCAATCCATCTGTCTAATCTATCTATCTATCTATCTATCTATCTATCTATCCATCATCACTCAATCTATCTATCTATCTATCTATCTATCTATCATCCACAAGTATTTATCACCAAATGATTGTATTTATTTAAAACAAATTACACAGGGCATAATAACAGTCCAATTGAACACACACTATAACTGATTAAAACTTATACATTCTGGCTTGTCCATGTGATCGTTAGCAAATGCAGACAGGCAGCAATGTTCTTTTTTGAGAGCAGTGACTTTCTTCTTGCAACCCTGCCCTACACACCATTGTTGTTCAGAGTTTTAATGATGGTGGACTCATGAACATTAACATTAGCCAATGTGAGAGAGGCCTTTAGTTCCTTAGAAGTTACCCTGGGTTACTTTGTGACCTCACTGACTATTACATGTCTCTGTTAGTCGACCACTCCTGGGGAGGGTAACAATGGCCTTGATTTTCCTCCATGTGTTAAAAACAATCAAGCATTTTAGGGTAAACAGGAAAAATAAAAAAAAGTTACAATAATCATGTTGCATAAGAGTGCGCATTCCTAAACTAATACTTTGTTGAAGCACCTTTTGATTTATGCCACCACTCTATCAGCATGGCACCATGTCAATATTTTCCCACTCTTTCTTGCAAAATCATTCTAGATCCATGAAATTGTGAGGGCATCTGTGCACAGCCTGCTTCAGGTCACCCCACACATTGATCTTCTTTTGGTTAAGCCATTCCTTTGATGATTTGGATGTATGCTTTGGGTCACTGTTGTGCTGAAAGGTGAAATTCTTTTTCATCTTCAGTTAACTAGTAGACACCTGAAGGTTTTGCACTAAAATGGACTGGTATTTATTGTTATTCATGATTCTCTCCACCTTGATAAAAGCCCCAGAAAAGCAGCCCTAAAGTATGATGCTGTCACCACCATGCTGCAGTGTAGTTATGGTGTTCTTTTGGTCATATGCTTTTTTGCACTAAATATATCTTTTGGAATTAAGGAACTATTATTTGCAATTGGTCTCATCAGATCATAACACATTTTCCACATGGTTTGGGGTGATTTAGTTGAGCTTGGATGTTTTTTTTGTGGGTTATATTTTGTGAGAAAGGGCTTCTCTCTAGACACCCTACCCCACAGCCTAGACATGTAAAGAATATGAGAGATTGTGTTCATATGCAAAGAGAGTAATAAGTACTTATCAGATATTCCTGCAGATCCTTTAGTGTTGCCATAGGTCTCTTGGCAGCCTCCCTGGTAAGTTATTGTCTTGTCCTTTTATAAAATTTGAGGGATTTCCCGTAAGTCTCTCAAAACACCGCAGGAAACTTTGAAAATCCAACATTTCATCCAGCATGGCCGACTACCAGTTGGGCGGAGTCAGATACAACCATGTGAACTTTGTCGCACTTGATGAGAGCAATGACTGTGGTAAAGCTCGTGCACATTGGACCAACTTCATCCCGACCATTGCCTGCATTCGGGGGCGCTATGGAGCTCCTCGACCACGCCCATGCCCAGGCCCTACAGAACTATTACATTTTCCCAGGTTCTGATGCGTCTGCCAAGTTTTGTGAGTTTTTGGGTATGTTTAGGCCCTTAAAATCACACGAATGCATGAAAAAAAAATAAATAAATAAACATGCCGAAAACAATAGGGCCCTGCACCTCCGGTGCATGCGCCCTCTGGTTTGCACCAGAGGCGTGGCACCTTCGGTGCTCAGGCCCTAATTAAAGCTGAACGCAGCGATGAAAGGGCCCTCGCACGGCTGCACGTTGGTGCTGCTCTGCCAGGTGCATGCAGTTCCATTTTTTTTAAACACTTTTTTGCATTTGACATGTTCTGACATGTCTGCAAAGTTTGTGACTTTTCAGCTATGTTTAGGCCCTCTAAAATGCGATTCATTTCGGAAAAAAAGAAGAAGAAGAAGAAGAAGAAGAAGAAGAAGAAGAAGAAGAAGAAGAAGAAACAGAGCAGATCCAATAGGGCTTCACACCAGAGTTGAATGAATGAATGAATGAATTAATGCCTTTTATTGTCACTATACATATGTACAATGAAATTAAGAGCCACTCCTTTTTGTTCCGTGCAAACATGTACATTCAATAAACAAGAAGAATAAACAGATAATACACAGATAAATAAACAAAATAAATAAACAAGATATACAAGATATGCAAGATAGATATGCAAGATAGATATGCAAGATAGATATTGGGGTGGATGGGGGAGGTACTATGAAATGCACAGTTTTGAGACACTATATACTATATACATATGCTGTGGACTCAGTACATGTGTTTGTTTATCATGGTAATAGCTTTCGGGAAGAAACTATTCTTAAATCTACTAGTCCTTGTTTTGAGGCACCTGTAACGTCTCCCTGAGGGCAACAGATTGAACAGATCAAAGCCAGGGTGAGAACTGTCCTTAATGATGGTTTTTCCTCTGCTTAGGCAACGGGAAGTGTAAATATCCATCAGGTAGGGGAGAGGGCAGCCAATGATCTTCTGTGCTGCTCTTACTACTCCCTGAAGCCTCTCCCTGTCTGCTGCGGTGCAGCTACCGTACCACACCGTGATACAGTATGTCAGCAGGCTCTCGACGGATGAGCGGTAGAAGATCAGCAGCAGATTGGAGTCCAGATTGTACTTCCTGAGAACCCTCAGGAAGTGTAGCCGCGTTTGAGCCTTCTTGATAACCGCTGTGATGTTGTCCGTCCAGGAGATGTTTGCAGAGATAAGGACGCCAAGAAACCGGACGGTGTGGACCTTCTCCACACACTCACCATTAATGAAGAGGGGGGCCAGCTCAGTGTTGTGTTTCCTGAAGTCTACAATAAGTTCCTTGGTTTTCTTGGTGTTTAGAGTCAGATTGTTCTTTGAACACCAGGCTGCCAATTTTAGGACTTCCTCTCTGTAGGCTGCCTCCTCTCCTTTTGAGATAAGTCCGACCACTGTGGTGTCGTCAGCAAACTTGATGATAAGATTATTGTTGTAGACTGGTCTACAGTCATATGTGTAGAGACAATACAGGAGGGGGCTCAACACACAGCCCTGTGGAGAACCTGTGCTCAACGTGCGAGTGGAGGAGAGGTGGGGTCCGAGTCTCACTGTCTGGGACCGGTTGGTGAGAAAGTCCTTTATCCAGGCACACGTGAGGTGGGGGAGGCCAAGGGTGACCAATTTGGTGAAGAGAATGTCCGGAATTATTGTATTAAAAGCCGAACTGTAATCCACAAAAAGCATCCGGACGTAGCTCTGTTGCTGCTCTAGATGTCTCAAAACGTAGTGGACAGCTACGGCGATAGCATCCTCTGTGGATCTGTTTGCACGATAAGCAAATTGAAAAGGATCGAAATCTGGGGGGTGGTAGTCCTTGATGTGCTGAAGAACCAATCTCTCAAAGCACTTCATGATAACTGGAGTGAGGGCTACAGGACGATAATCATTCAGGCTAGTGGTGGGCGACTTCTTTGGCAGTGGGATGATTATGGCTGATTTTAGGCAGGCCGGGATGACTGCTTGGGCCAGGGAGAGATTGAAAATTCTGGTAAAGATGTGGGCAAGCTGGTGGGCACATGATCTGAGCATGTTACCAGGTACACCGTCTGGGCCAGCAGCCTTCCTGGGGTTCACTGCCAGAAACATCCGTCTAACATCGTGTTCCCTCACAGTAAGTAGAGTGGTGCAGGAACCAGAAGGGGATGGAGGCAGGGCTGGACTGGTACGGGGGCCAGATGAGGGTGGAGGTGGGGCTGGAGCAGATGAGTGCTGTTGTTGTGATGTTTCAAAGCGAGCAAAGAAGCAATTTAGCTCTTCTGCCAGAATCGCACTCAGGTCTCCTGTTGTCGCCTCACGGCCTCTGTAGTTCGTGATGTTCTGTATGCCCTGCCACACCTCCCGTTTATTTTTGCTGGACAGGTGGGACTCTATGCTCCTCTTATAGGCCGCCTTAGCTTCCTTAATACCACCTTTCAGGTTGGCACGGGCAGCTCTGTACAGAGCTCTATTACCAGGCCTGAAGGCAGCGTCGCGGGCTTTGAGTAGTGTGCGGACCTGTTTGGTCATCCATGGTTTCTGGTTTTGGAAAACCCGGATGTTTTTTCCCACAGTCACATTTCCGATACAGAACTTGATGTAGTCCAGTACCGTTCCTGTTAATGTTTCTAGCTCTTGATGTTCAAACAAATCCCAGTCTGTCTGTTCGAAGCAGTCCTGTAGTTTGCAGAATGCATCATCAGGCCAGGTGGTAACAGTCTTTATAGTGGTCTTGACACTGCGCCTGAGGGGGGTGTAGGCAGGGGAGAGCAGGAGGGAGAGATGGTCTGATTGGCCGAGGTGGGGGATTGGTATGGCTCTATACGCGTGCTTAATGTTGGAGTAAACATGATCCAGAGTGTTCGCCCCTCTAGTAAAACACTTAACATGTTGATAGAATTTCGGGAGTACAGTCTTCAAGTTTGCCTTATTAAAGTCTCCTGCAATTATGTGAACACCGTCGGGGTAAGCCCGCTGCTGTACGTTTATGGTGTTCAACAGGAGAGAGAGCGCCGTGTTCACATTGGCGTCGGGTGGAATATACACAGCCGTGATAATCACTACTGTTAGCTCTCTCGGTAGAAAAAAGTTTTGTCTATCATTGTTCCGTTGTTACACCAATTCTCATGCACATACATACAGAACCCCTCCCCCCTCCCCCCCCCCGCTCTTACCGGAGTCCTCAGTCCTGTCCCAGCGAAGCATAGTACGACCTGCTAGCTGCATGCTAGCATCGGGTATCCTTGGATGAAGCCAGGTTTCAGTAATAATTAAAACACAGCAGTCACGAACGTAGCGATTTCCAGCTAGTTGTAATTCCAAGTTGTCGATTTTATTCACTAGGGATCTGGCATTGGAGAGAAACAGGCTCGGTAAAGGTGGCTTGTGTGGTTGTTTTCTTAGCCTTAGCATAATACCGGACCTGCATCCCCGCTTTTGCTTCCTCTCCCTCCTCCGTCTGCGCCGCCTTCTGGACCCGACAACAATCCACGGAGAGCCCGGCAATCTCGCTATGTCGTCTGGGATGTTGTGCGTGTGATGAAACATTCTCGTAATAGGTATGCGGTGTTGGTCCCCAATATCCATAAGGTTCTGACTTGTATAGCGGATGTTCGTGGAACCGATAAGTTGCTCGGGGAAGTAATAAACGGAGCAGATCCAATAGGGCTTCACACCAGCAGTGCTCGGGCCCTAATAATAATAAGAATACTAGCAATAACAATAGGTTTCCTCATGAATGAAGAATCCTAATTTCATGGGAATAATCGGCAGTTATGATTTTTTTGTCATAATTGTGCAGCCCTACTTCTCGGATGACAACATGCCATGAATCTCAGTCTGCAATATTAGAATTGACGGGTGGTCCAGGTCAACAAAGCAGCATCATGTTGCCTTAAAAGGGTTGTTTTTTTATTTGGTTGACTTCAAATCCCAAGACAGCCAAACATCCACTACTTTGGTCCTTAACCATTAACTGAGCTACATGTCTGCAATTGTATGATTACTAGAGAAACCTCGAACATGTGTTTTTCCATGCCAATACTCATTTTTCCTCTGTGCCCTTACTTTGGACTATGTGTTATTTTGTTAAACATATATCTATTTTTCCATCAAAGAGAAGGCATGCACAAGAAGTTTTTTTAAAAAATCATAGTTGGGAAAACTGTGAGCTTTGGTAAAGACTGAAGGTTAGATTATCTGAGATAAGACTGCAACTCACTGTGTGGGAATAGACACTAGTATGCTACCACTTATTCCATAAAACAGTCTTGCACTTGTGTCTTTGATGGCTTTTAAGTCTATAAGTGGCAACAGCAGAGTAAAGAGTGTTCTTAAGCCATGCAACAAGATATAGAGCATACATACGCTCACCGTCCACTTTAATGGTAACAACCGTAGACCTGATTGTTTATGTAGTTATCTAATCAGTAAATCATGTGTCAGCAGCACAATGCATACAATCATGCAGATATAGGCCAAGAGCTTCAGGTAATGTTCATTTCAAACATCAGAATAGTGAAAATTTGCATGGTTGTTTTGCCAGATGGGCTGGTTTGAGTATTTCAGAACTTGCTTATCTCCTGGGAATTTCACACACAATACTCTCTAGAGTTTACACAAAATGGTGTGAAAAACCAAAAAACATCATATGTGCAGAGGGTCTGCAGGCTGAAACAATAGGGCAATAGGGCGGGGGTCCATGCTAGGCTAAAAACAAACACTATCTGGCTAGCTCTACCATCCCTCCTGCTCTCCAATGTCTGCTCCCTGGACAATAAATTGGACTACATCTGACTCCAGCAGACAATGCAGCGTGAGTTTAGCAGTGGCTCAGTGACAGATTTCTGGATGGCGGCATTCATCTAGATGGGCTTGCCTCATTTCGTGCCAACAGAAATGCAGATGTGTGCGGTAAGGTTCACAGAGGTGGCTTGTGTGTTTACAAGAACTCTGTGCTAGTTTCTAGTTACTGCTCATCGCTGGTGGAGTTTGTGACTGTTAGATGCAGATCATTTTATTTACCACGGGAATTCACCACTGTCCTATTGCAGTATAAATTCCCCCCAGTGTTAATGCTAAGCATGCACTCGGTGAACTGTATGGGGCAATTAGCTAACTGCAGAACACGCACTATGATTGACTGTTTATCATCACTGGAGATTTGAACCATGCGAATCTGAAATCAGTGCTCTCTAAATTCCATCAACATGTGAACTTTGCAATGAGAGCAGCAAACATGTTTACACAAACATCCCTGGCAGAGACCCGCCCCGACCTCAGCTACTCAGACTATATCTCGGTTTTGCTAATCCCAGCATACAGACCGCTCGTCAGATGCTCCAAACCAGTTTTGAAGCAAGTGAAAACCTGGCCAGCAGGAGTCATTTCTGCTCTTCAAGACTGTTTTGAGCACACTGACTGGCACATGTTCAGGGAGGCTGAAACCGACAGCAACTGCACCAACTTGGAATACACAACATCAGTGACCAGCTACATCAGTATGTGCATGGATGACCTCACTGTCTCCAAGACCATCACCACATGCTCCAACCAGAAGCCATGGATGACTACAGAGGTGCATGCACTGCTGAGAACTCAAGACTCTGCCTTCAGGGCAGGTGACAAGGCAGACCTTAGAATAGCAAGAGCCAAACTGTCCTGGTCCATCAGAGAGGCAAAAAGCGCACACGCCCAGAAAATCCACAGACACTTCATGGATAGCTGCGACACGTGGTGCATGTGGCAGGGCACTTAGACAACATCACATGCCTATGACAGTGATGCCTCCCTTCCAGATGTGATGAACAACTTTTACACTCAATTTGAGGTGCAGAATGATGTGATGGCGAAGAAGATCACCCCTCTTACCAATGACCAGGTGTTGTGTCTATTCACAGCTGATGTGAGGAAAACGCTACACAGAGTCAACCCACGGAAAGCTGCTGGAGAGTTGAAGACTGAAAAAAGGCCAGTTGATTTTTTTTTTCTAATTTTCAACTGTCCAGTTTGGGTGAGTCTGTGCCCATGATAGCCTCAGATTTCTGTTCTTAGCTGTCAGGAGTTGAACCCACTGTGGTCTTCTGCTGTTGTAGCCCATCTACCTCAAGATTTGATGTTTTGTGCATGCTAAGATGCTTTTCTGCTCACCACAGTTGTAAAGAGTGATTATTTGATTTACAATATCCTTCCTGGCAGCTTAAACCAAGCTGGCCATTTTCCTCTGTACTGTCTTATCAACAAGGCATGGCCACCAACAGAACTGCCGCTCATTCATGTTTTTAACTGTAGAGACTGCTGTGTGTGAAATTCTGAGGAGATCAGCAGTTTCTAGAATACTCAAACCAGTACATCTGGCACAAACAACCACACCACAGTTAAAGTAAGAGATATCACACTTTCTGATGTTGGATGTGAACATTATCTGAAGCTCTTGACCTATATCTGCATCTTTTTATGCATTGTACTGCTGCCACTATAGAATATATTGATAAAGCATAACCAATATGTATAACTAACATTTGGATATATTAATAAAGCATAATCTATATCTATAATCAATATTTAGAAACATAATCTAAAACCATAGAACACTTTCTAATCAAGTTATATTCTATCTGTGTACTGAGTTAGAGGAATTCCGTGTCTTACTGCACAGTAGTTGTTTTTCTGTATCATCCTGTACTTTTCTGCACAGCAATAAATTAGCATTTAGACATTTGCTGAAACTGCTTTCCAATTAAGACCACTTTGAAGCTTGCAAACCAGTATCGGGCTGAGGTAAGGCCTCAAGTATCAGGCTGGGAAAAAAGCCAGGAAATCATTAAGGTAGTGGAAGTGAATCGGGTGAGAGCCAGAAATTCAAGGTGTAGAGGTGAATTTGAGACAGAGTAGAAGAAACCTTGCCCTTATAAAACCTTTCTAAAAATCAATTAACTACACATGCGCCACAAATGTAAGATATCATACAGGCATGAATAATTAATTGTGGCAAAGAAGATTGGTCTTTTTTTAATGAGAAAATGTAAAACCCCACCTAAAATGAGCTCGTTGTTGTAGAAAGGTATAAAAGGGCATGTGTGTTTGCATAATTTAGACTTTCTGCAGACTGCCTCACTTTATTGTTTCAATAAAGTTTGATTACTTTTTGATGTCTACAAACCCTTTGTCTCTGAAGTTTTGACTGACGTTTTTAGGCTGGAAAGATTGTTTCCACAACGCCACATGATTGGCTGATTGGATAACTGCATAAATGATGAGATGAACATACATAGAACATATGCAATGCATTTCACTAGAACTGCAACAACTAATCGATAAAATTGATAATAATCGATTATGAAAATCATTGTCAACAAATCTCGTTATCGATTAGATGGTCTGCGCGCAGGATGGGGCATTTACTCATTACGTTACTTCTCTTCTGAAAACACACTTGGGAGAGTAAGCTGTGGAGCTCTCACCTGAGGTCAACATGGCGACCTCAGAGGGACAGGCTGAGGAGGCTGTCCCGCTGCCCTGCACAGCCGCGGAGGCTGTCCCGCTGCCCGGCACAGCCGAGGAGGCTGTCCCGCTGCCCTGCACGGCCGAGGAGGCTGTCCCGCTGCCCTGCACGGCCGAGGAGGCAGCCCCGCTGTCCAGCCCGGCCGAGGAGGCCGTCCCGCCGCCCTGCACAGCCGAGGTGGCCGTCCCGCCGCCCTGCACAGCCGAGGAGGCCGCCCTGCTGCCCAGCCTAGCTGAGGAGGCTGTCCTGCTACCCTGCACGGCCGAGGAAGCTGTCCTGCTGTCCAGCCCAGTGGAGGAGGCCGTCCCGCTGCCCTGCACGGCCGAGGAAGCTGTCCTGCTGTCCAGCCCAGCTGAGGAGGCCGTCCCGCTACCCTGCACGGCCGAGAAAGCCGCCTTGCTGCCCAGTCCAGCCGAGGAAGCCGTCCCGCTGTCCAGCCCAGCCGAGGAGGCCGTCCCGCTGCCCTGCACGGCCGAGGAGGCCGTCCCGCTGCCCTGCACGGCGGAGGAGGCCGTCCGGCTGCCCTGCACGGCCGAGGAGGCCGTCCGGCTGCCCTGCACGGCCGAGGAGGCCGTCCCGCTGCCCCACCCGGCCGAGGAGGCCGCCCAGCCCTCCAGTGCCGCCGAGGGTGGCACCCAGAGTTCCAGAGCTGCCGGGGGTGGTGCCCAGCATCCCAGGGGCGGTGTCCTGCGTCCCAGCGGCGCCAGGGGCGGTGCTCTGACTTTCAACCCCGGTGGGGATGCTGCTCTGCTCCTCTGCTGCCCGACAGAGGCTGCTTCGCTTTCTGTCGCAGCGAAAGACAGTTCGCACAGGGGCCCGGGACCCCCGTTGGAGGGGGGTTCTTGGTGCTCCGGGAGGAGCACCCTTTGGAGGGGGGTTCTGTTACGCCACGGCCAGCAGAGGGCACTGCGGTACGGCTGCTGACTGGTCACGTGACTCTTTTGTTTTCGTTCACTTCCCACTTGGACACTGAGTTAAGTTTGAGCATGTCTCTGATTTGCCCCAGGTGTTAATGTTTTAGTTTAATTAGGTTTGTTATTTAAACCCCCCGTGTGACTGCGCACAGCGCGCAGTATTATAGTTGGTTTGGTTCGTCAAGGAAGTGTAACGGTATATGCTAAGGTGTAGCATGCTAGCGGTCGTAGCTAGGAGACCAGAGTGTGTATAGTCAGTAGAGACCGCGCTCCCTGTGTTTGTTTATCTGTTAATTTGTTTCTTGTTTAAATAATAAAGAGTGTGACCTGCACCTGCATCCGCCTCCAGTCCCGTTCTGTGACAGAAACTGAGTTTTTATTATTAATTTAAGACTGTAGTTTAATTCACTGCTTTTTGTGCATCCATAAAAGTAATGCATAAATACTATTATACAATACAAACTGATATATAAAATTTTACATACACATATATAAGTATTTATGCATTACTTTTTATGGATGCACAAAAAGCACTGAAATAAACTACAGTCCTAAATTAATAATATATATTCTGGTGTGTGTCTGTGTGTATTGGGTTCTTTTCTTTAGTTTATATTTGTAACACTCAGTTTGTGGATTTTATTTTAAATAAATTAAAAAATGGTACTGAAAGTTTGCCCCCCCCCCCCCCCCCACACACACACACACACACATCTGATTAATCGAAAATAAATAATCTGCTAACTAATCAATAGAAAAAGAATGAGAGAGGCCTGGACTTTGCTTAAAGGCAAATCATTACTGATAGAACCATACTGAAATACAAACCACTGGAATTGTTACTGCCATGCTGTTAGCGGGTTATTACTCAGGTTTGATTTAAAGCCCTTTTAATGTGAGTGTGATTCAGTCTGGACCAATATAAACAATGGTGACTTCATAATGGAATGAAGCTTCTGTTCCATGTGCTCATGGTGCCAATAACAAATGAGGACTTCAAAGATAAAAAGCCTGAAGTTAAAATGCACTGTTGTTAACAATTTGTGTACAAACATTCACAACAGTTATCTGAGGTTTGCTATTATAACTGTTTTTAATGTAGTGGAACACCAGTAACAGTCAACAGATAGTGGAATAGTTAGTGGGGAAAATAGCCTCATGGGGGAAAAAAGGAAGAAAACCCCACTCAATATTTTTATATTTCAATGCATGGAAAAGAATAATGTAGAATCCTATACGTTTATGTTTCTACTCTTTGAATTTGCTTTTGAACTTGCAAAATAGCAGATTGGTATTCCCTGGCTGCTTGAATTTTTGTTGCTTGATTTTGTTGGTAATACTTGCATAACAAATCCTGCTGTTACAATTTGACCTACGGGAAAAAACCTTCGGAGTAGGATCAGCTTTGCCATTAACATTCCACTGTATGCGCCATAATTGAGATACAATGTGAGAATTGCTACTGAATATTGAACAGTCTTAAATATAGTTTTTACTGTTCACTTTCTGTATTATGTGTAAACAATGACATGCCTTTTTATACCTGCCTAAAGAAAATCTTAATTGGAACATTAGCACAATGCAAATATTTGCTCAACATGGCATTTCAAGGTGACCTTTCAAGCACAAAACACAAAATGAAGCAGGAAATAGACTAACCAATATAGAGAGACGAGTCTTTTTTCTGCACATGGTCGTCTATATAGGACACTCCCAGAGGCTGTACAGGCGTCGCGCCAATACCTAGTAGAACTTGGGCAACAATCAGCAGCAGGTACATCATGTTGGTGTTGGCTTTGTTGCTGCATAGGCCACCATCATCCACATCTCTCCTTGACATGTTGGAGCACATGTCCCGTCCTGGCTCTTTCCTCCAGACTTTAGTGCTTTTGTACTCATACTGGTTGGTGAGGAACTCAGGCAGTGCAGATAGCAGTGCACCCAGTGCCATGACAATTCCACCACAGCCAATCAGACGTGGTCGGTGAGCTCTGGCGCCAAAATAGCTGACAAACAGGATGAGCGCCAGGTTGCCAATCTCGAAGCTGCTGGCTATCACACCCACATCAGCACTCTGCAAGTTAAAGCGGCGTTCCAGCGTTGTCAGGACACTCACCTGTAATAAGCAAATAAAAATTTTACTTTATTTAACTTTTATAACTGAAATAAGATGGAAATCTTCACATATTCAAATGTGTAAGAAATATCAAGGCTTTTTTCTTTGCTTCTGTCACCTGCCAGAGTCCATAACTAATTCTTTGTAAAGAATATTTACAGTTAACAATGTATGATAGTCAGCAATCCATCCATTTTTCCATACCGCTTATCTTACACTCTGATTGACATTCTGGATTGTATTTATTGACATTTTATTGACATTTTACATTGGATTAAAAATTATTGAGCTTTTTGAGTGGTGTCAAAATAATTCACAAGATACTGTGCCAGAAATGTTTTATTTCAAGAATACCATGACATTTTGAGCCGAAAACATGTTTCTTTTTGTAGGTATTCTAGTTTCCATGTATTATTTGTACATGGTTCAAATGTTTAAACACAACACACTTTGCTGATGGTAATTACGGACAGAAAAAGTGCAGTGTGAAAGTATAGCAGCATTGATTTATTTTATTTTTTTTTGACAGCCTTTCCATTAATGAATCTGGGAAAAGTGCATATATAAATTCAATAAGCATGTTTTTTTTTGTTTTGTTTTGTTTTTTTTAACCATTTCATTAGGATACATTTACCAATTCATTAAAGTGCAATTCATCAAATGAAAAAGAAATACAAATATAGTATGCTCAATCAAAAAATATATACATTTATATTTACAGTTAAGAATTATTTGGGGGGACCCAGCTCCACAAGCAGTAACTCCAACATATAGTAAAGTGCATTCACATACTTGTACAATAATGCATATACCCTCACTGGCAGAAATGTGGTTACCTCAGCAAAAAATAGGTCCCAACACTTAGGAAAGGATTTGGGATTATGGAATTTCACTTCTCCCTAAAATACAGCTTTGCCTATGGATTCCACATGTTCTTTTGCAATCCACTACTGATTATGGATTTTCAAGATGAGGGTAAAAATTTTCTGATTGCTTTTGGCTTTGTGTTATCAATGTATGTGGGGCAATTTGCCATTCAACACCAAGGAATTAATCCTTGAGAAATGCACCGGTGAATTATTGCTTTTTAACTACAGTGAGGGGAAATATGTATTCAGACACTTTTTCTGTTATTTAATATACTTTCAGTACATATATCCAGTTCAAATGTACACACCCTTTATACTTAGAAATATGAACAAAAATGTATGTATTCATAAGCATAAACAAAGTTTAAAAATAAACTGACAGGGGAAAAAGTCTTCTGACAGTATTCTGTATAAAATATATATATATATATATATATTATATATATATATATATATATATATATATATATATATATATATATATATATATATATATATAAAGGCTACATTAAATTAAATATAAATGCTAAATATAAATGCTGTTGCTACTGCTGCTGCAAAAAAAGTTCTCATGCAAATTGTACTGGGTCTATCATAAACAGTTAAATGTAAGCTCTCTGCTCGTGGTCACTGTTAATGGAGTTAAAATAATAGCAATGAGAAATACTGTTGGTTAATTGATAAATAAACAAACATAAAATATTTATTTTTAAATATCTTAAAAACAATAGAGAGTCCTAATTAAAAGTAGGCTAACACAAAAATTATCCATATTAGGAAAAAGGCTAATAGCTTTCTAAGGAAATAGCGAACTAAGCTTAATGTCAGATTGATATTAAATGCAACCCATAGTAATTCAACATTATTTAATTTCTCATTTTATTTATATTTTATGAAGTTATTATAATATCTATTTTTTATATTAAATGATTTATATATTTATAACTAAGCACATTTTCTGTCTTTACATTTTAGTAGTTTTATTTTTGTTTATCAGTTGTAGATGGGTTCCCCAGTACAGTGTCCATGTCTGCTGATAATAGTGTGTTTTGGGGGGGATAAATCTAAACATGGAAACTGATGTTGACTTTTCTAGTGATATCTGGCAACTGTGAGATTAAATGAAGTGAATTAGAGTTAGTGAAGGAGAGCGGCAGTGTACTATATGTGTACAGACTGAACAGTTCCTACTCTTGATTATTTAATAAAGAAGTTTGAATTAAACCCACCTTGTAGCGTTTGCATTATTATTAATTTACTCCGTGTGAAGCCGCTGTGTCTACACGAGCAGGTGAAAGTTAGTTCACCTGTAGTTTTTATTCCGAGTATATTCTACAACTCCGAACAGGTCACTCACACCTTTGCGAATAAATATTTATTCACAGTCACACAAAGTACTTTTCAGTCGCAAATGCGAGTGAAATGGTCGCACTGTAGAGCCCTGAGTTTATCTGCAAAGTTTTTTCCAGTTCTGCCTGATGACGTTTAATGTCCTCGACAACCTCTGTAGTGCCATTTAGCATCATGCTAGTGTCATGATTTCCCCTCGCACAAGCACTGGAGCTAAAATCCTAACTCCGTTTCTGGCTTTTGGTATTACAAAATGACGTCATCCCTGCGCCGCACTATGTGATTGGCTGTAGTTAGGAAGCGCTTGATCTGAGTGGAGAAAACAGCGGAGTTTTCTATGAGCGGAGGACAAACTTTAAACATTAATATCAAAGTCGATCATGTTCATTTAATCGCGGGCAGTCAAAATCGTAATCGCGATCGATATTCGATTAATTGTGCAGCCCTAACATATATATATAAAATGTGTGTGTGTGTGTGTGTGTGTGTGTGTGTGTGTGTGTTTGTGTACGTGTATATATTAGGGATGTCACAAGAGCCGATACTTCGGTACCAAGTCGGTACCAACATTCTTAAAACGTGATGGTACTTGTTTTTATGCATTTCCGTTGGTACCGATTGTAACGAAAGTACAGAGGTTGCAATTCTTCCGTACCTGATGGGGGCAGCAAATACGCACAAGTGTTTTAGTTGGTCCACAAGTGGTGAAGAAGAAGAAGAACGCCTACGAGCACCCGGGAAAAACTACAAAAGATTAGCTTAGCTTTAAGTTTAGCTCTGTCCCGACTCGTTAAGAGGAAAAGAGAGGAAAGCTAGTATTGGTTTCCGGTGTGCAACCTCTGCTATCGTTCATTTCAACGTGTTGTCACATGAAAAGATATAATCAAATATTTACAAAAATGTGAGAGGTGTACTCAATTTTGTGAGATACTGTGTGTGTGTGTGTGTGTGTGTGTGTATGTATATATATATATATATATATATATATATATATATATATATATATATATATATATGTGTGTAAGTTTACGTTATATATTAGTATTCATGCATTATTTTTTCTGTATGCAAAAAACAACTGATAATTAAACTACTGTCCTAAATTAATAATGATATCTCGGTCACTGCACCTTACGGTTTCTGTTACTCACTGCCTTTAGGCATATTGTTTTACTTATGTTTAATTTGATCCTACCAATTTAATTAGACATTACAGATATTACTTGTGCTGCCACTGTTTATCACCGAATCTACATTGCGAGTGAGGATCAATGCAGCCTCATTACAAATGTCACGAACCTTGAGACGGTACGGAAGCAGGCGCGGGAGGCGAGTGAACAGAGTAGAGTCGGGAAGTTCCGGAAGCGTAGTCGTAGAGTCAGCAAGGGTCAAGCGATCGGGCGAACAATACAAATGGGGATATCCAGATAGCGTAGTCGAGACGAGAAGTGAGGGTCGAGGATTATAAGAAACAACGAACTAGAAGAGCTTGGTACCGCAGCAAACTAATTTACTGAGCGTATACTTCGCGTAGATTCTGGGTGGATGTCTTCCCTAAGTACTAGTGTGTGTGTGTGTGTGTGTGATTGGTGCCAGGTGTGTCTGATCAGAACTCCGGGGATGGTGAGCGCATGCGTGCCTGAGAAGTGAGTATTGCATCTTGGGAATTTGAGTTCTGATCGGACCGAGCTGTGACAGAACCCCCCCCCAAAGGGCTCACTCCGGGAGCTGAGTTCTTTCTTGGCCTCCCCCGGGGTCGTGGGCCTGGGAGATGAGGATGAGTGACATGAAAGTCCTTGGTGAGCTGTGGATCCAGTATATCCTGCTTGGGAACCCAGCACTGTTCCTCAGGTCCGTAACCTTCCCACTCGACCAAATACTCCAGCTTGCCCCTCCTGCGTCTAGATTTGAGGATGTTCTTGACGCGGTAAGCCGGTTGTCCATCAATCTCCAGAGGGTTCGGAGGAGTTTCAGCTGGTACTTCGGTGGCTAGAGGACCGTTAACAACAGGTTTGAGACGTGATACGTGGAATGAAGGGGAGATGCGGCTGTGTCGTGGCAGTTCCAGACGGTAGGTGACTTCATTGACCCGCTTGAGGATCTTGAAGGGTCCAGTATATCGTGGCGCTAGTTTTTTTACAGCCGTGAGCTTGTCTCAAGTCCTTTGTGGACAACCATACCCGATCACCTGGTTGGTAGTTAGGGTGTTCTTTGCGGCGGCGATCTGCTTTGTGTTTGTACGTGTCTGTCGTCTCCTTCAGGCGTCAATGGGTGTCAGCCCAGACACGCTCACTACGTTTGAACCAGTGGTCAACGGCCGGAGCTGCGGTGGGGGTTGCGTTCCACGGGAACAGAGGGGGTTGGTAACCGAGCACGCACTGGAAGGGGGTGAGATTGGTAGCGGAATGGCGTAGTGAGTTCTGGGCGTACTCGGCCCATGGCAAGAACTTGTCCAATCCTCTGGGTTGTTGGCACAAAAGGTGCGGAGGAATCGTCCCAGTTCCTGATTGACTCGTTCAGCTTGCCCATTGGCTTGGGGGTGATAACCGGAGGTGAGATTCACCGTCACTCCCATCTTCGTCATGAAGCTGGACCACACTCTGGAGGTAAACTGCGGGCCCCTGTCACTGACAATCTCCTCCGGAATGCCGTAATACCTGAACACATGCTGGAATAGAAGTTCAGCTGTCCTGAATGCAGTGGGGAGAGCGGGTAAGGGAATGAAGCGTACGGACTTGGAGAACCGGTCCACTGCGACTAGAATTGTGGTATCTCCTTGGGATCTAGGCAGGTCTGTTACGAAATCTACAGATACGTGTGACCATGGGCGTTCGGGGATAGGTAAGGGCTTGAGCCTCCCGGCGGGGAGGGTCCGAGGTACTTTACTCTGTGCGCACGATGAACAGGATTTCACCACCTTGTGTATGTCTCCTATCATATTGGGCCACCAGTACTTCTCTTCCAGGAGATGGTGTGTGCGTTGTGTTCCAGGATGTCCCGTACCGAGTACCGTGTGTGCCCAGATGATGAGTTCTTGGCGGTACTCTTGAGGTACGAAGAGTTTGTCAGGAGGACACTTTACAGGTACTTGGGACTGGGGCATCTGCTCTAGTTCCGCGTCCAGCTCCCACTCTAGTGCACTGATAACACATGAAGGACGAATGATGTACTCCTCCTGCTCGTTGACAGTTTCTGTCTGATCAAGACGAGACAGAGCATCCGCCTTTGTGTTCTTGGACCTGGGTCTGTAGGATAACGTGAATTGAAATCTAGTGAAGAATAGGGCCCATCGGGCCTGGCGGGGTGTGAGTCGCTTTGCAGTGCGAAGGTACTCCAGGTTCTTATGGTCCGTGAAGATGACAAATGGATGTGTAGCCCCCTCTAACCAGTGTCTCCACTCTTCCAGCGCTAACTTAACTGCCAAGAGTTCCCGATTCCCCACATCGTAGTTTCTCTCGGCTGGGGAAAGCTTTCGCGAGAAGAAGGCCACCGGGTGAAGTTTTGGCTTTTCTCCAAATCGTTGGGACAGAATGGCTCCTACCCCGGTTTCTGATGCGTCCACCTCCACTATAAACGGTCTGGATGGGTCTGGATGTTTGATGAGGGGTGCAGTGGTGAAGGCCTTCTTGAGCTTGTCGAAGGCGGATTGGGCAGTGGAATTCCATGCCAGACGTTTGGGTCTCCCCTTTAGTAGGGATGTGAGGGGGTTGGCGACGGCACTGAAATTCCTGATAAATCTCCTGTAGAAGTTTGCAAACCCCAGAAACCTCTGTAGTTCCTTGATGGTCGTGGGTGTGGGCCAGCTTACTACCGCCTGGACCTTTTCTTGGTCCATGGAGATTCCCTCGGGGCTGATGACGTAGCCCAGAAACGTGATGGTGGTTTTATGGAATTCACACTTCTCTGCTTTCACATATAGCTGGTGACGGAGCAGTCGCTGTAGCACTTGGTGAACGTGGTGAACATGTTCTTCCCGGGAGTCAGAGTATATCAGTATGTCGTCGATGTAGGCGATCACATGGCGTCCCAGCATGTCACGTAACACATCGTTAATTAAACATTGGAAGACCGAGGGGGCGTTAGAAAGCCCATACGGCATGACCTGATACTCGTAGTGGCCTGAAGTTGTGCTGAACCCAGTCTTCCATTCATCTCCCTCTCGGATCCGGACCAGGTTGTATGCACTGCGCAAGTCCAGTTTCGTGAAAATGGTGGCCGTGCGTAATTGTTCCAGAGCGGCTGGTACTAGAGGGAGTGGGTAGCGGTACTTGACGCAACATTGGTTTAGTCCTCGGTAGTCGATGCACGGTCGTAAACCTCCTCCCTTCTTCTCCACGAAGAAAAATCCCGCGGATGCTAGAGAAGTGGATGGTCGTATATACCCTTGGTGCAACGCCTCCTGAATGTACTCTTCCATGGCCTTTTGCTCAGTGATCGTTAACGGGTAGACCCTCCCTCGTGGTGGTGTAGTGCCTGGGAGCAAATCAATAGCGCAGTCGTAATCACGGTGGGGAGGTAGTCCGCTCGCCTTCTTCCTACTGAATACCTCTATGAGGTCATGGTAAACACTGGGGATCTGAACGTTATCTGCCTTATCTGGGCTTTCAATGGAGGTGGATGCTACGGAGATCACCGGGACTTGAAGACAGTGAGAAATGCAGTGAGCTGACCAGCGCGTGATTTCCCTTTGGTTCCATGAAATTTGGGGATTGTGATGTTCGAGCCAAGGGAGACCGAGAACCACTGGGTGTCGAGCCGTCACTATGACATGGAACGTGATCTTCTCCAGATGAAGGGCGCTGGTTCGGAGGTTAACAGGTTCGGTGCAGTGGGTGATTATGCCCTCTCCTATGGGGGCCCCATCAATGGCTTGGACACAGCGGGGGGTGCAGAGAGGACGAACGGGGATATTATATTGGTGTACGGTCTCTTGGCTAATGAAATTCCCCGCCGCTCCCGAGTCGATCAGTGCTTCTAAAACACAAGAACCCCTTGAGTAACCCACTATAACGGGCAATACGAAGGCAGACTGAACAGAGTGCTGGGTAATGGGTTTGGAACTCACCCCTGCCTGAAGTGGTCTGGCAGTTTTGGCTTCCCCTCGGGTAGAGCCCTGTTTGAGAGGGCATTGTGGCACGAAGTGGCCCCTCTCACCACAGTAGAAACAACGGTGTTCACGGCGCCGTCGTTCTCGTTCCTGCGTGCTCACCCGAGTCTGTCCCAGCTGCATGGGTTCACTAGAGTGCTCAGGTGTCAGTGCTTCCGCCTCACCGCGTCCGGGGCGGCGGCTACGTAGTAGACGATCCAGGCGGATAGCTACGCTGATGAGTGAGTCGAGGGTCAAAAGGTCATCGCGGCACGCCAGCTCCGTTAAGATGTCAGCATTTAATCCCCGGCGAAACATGGCCTTTAGAGCGTGTTGATTCCATCCGCTCCGGGCGGCGACAGTGCGAAATTCAAGGGCGTAATCCGCCACACTCCGTGATCCTTGCGCCATGGACAATAAGTCCTCCCCAGTCTCCCGGCCGTCTGGAGAGTGATCGAATACCGTGCGGAAGCGTGATGTCAGCTGCTCAAACGTGCTGATACGGTTCCCTTCTTGTTCCCATTCCGCGGTAGCCCAGAGGAGAGCTTTCCCGGTTAAAAGTTCCATGAAGTGGATGATCTTCTGACTCTCCGTCATGTCTGGGTACGTGGAAAAAAACAGGGAGCACTGGAGTAAAAAACCCCGGCAGCCTGCAGGATCTCCATCATACTTCTCCGGCGCTGGAGTGGGAGGGAAGCGTGGGGTCGGCACCGTAGCAGGCTGCGCAGCTTGATTTAGCCGAGCTACCTGCTCAGTTAGGTAGGCGAGACGTTGATCATGTTCGCTAAGCATCCGGCCATGTCCCTCGATGGCGTTCGGCCAGCGATTTCCCGCTGCCTCCATTAATAGGCGAAGTATTCTGTCACGAACCTTGAGACGGTACGGAAGCAGGCGCGGGAGGCGAGTGAACAGAGTAGAGTCGGGAAGTTCCGGAAGCGTAGTCGTAGAGTCAGCAAGGGTCAAGCGATCAGGCGAACAATACAAATGGGGATATCCAGATAGCGTAGTCGAGACGAGAAGCGAGGGTCGAGGATTATAAGAAACAACGAACTAGAAGAGCTTGGTACCGCAGCAAACTAATTTACTGAGCGTATACTTCGCGTAGATTCTGGGTGGATGTCTTCCCTAAGTACTAGTGTGTGTGTGTGTGTGTGATTGGTGCCAGGTGTGTCTGATCAGAACTCCGGGGATGGTGAGCACATGCGTGCCTGAGAAGTGAGTATTGCATCTTGGGAATTTGAGTTCTGATCGGACCGAGCTGTGACAACAAATAGATCACTCACGTTATAATAAACAACAGATCTGACACTGCAAGCATGCAAATAGAGCATATAATGACAATAAACGTGAATTAAACTAAAGCTTTTAAGCAACTCGTACCAATTTCCCCAACCCCTTGCACATCGTGGATCATTTTGGACATAAATATTAGTTTGTGCACGTGCATCACTGTCATGCATCCGTGCCACACTAGTTTGCAGGTTACAGTCTTCTTTGTGGGATTTCCTATAAAATGTTCCCTTGCCTTAGAGGACTTGGTGGTCACTCATTTTTTCCGCCGTCACTTGAAGGTTATGCCTCCATCTTATGGTGACTGAGGTGATGTTTGGTATAAAAGGTAACGTTGACATAAACAGTAAACTGAAGAAATTCATTTTGATTGACTCTGGGTATTCTGCTAAAGCTAGTGGCGTCGCATTACCTGCGGTCAACATCATGTTTTATTGACTGGGAAACAGCTTATTGTTCCAGTTAGTAATAAAACACTAGTGTTCCATTTGAGACAATACTACCCTTCTAAAATTCATATACTAGACGGCATAGTATATAGTGCATAATGTAAGTGTATAGTACGTCATTTGGGACACAACTTTGGTCTGAACTCTCTGATGCGTTTTTAGAACAGAAATAACGCACTGTGTAAAATACCTCGTGCCGCACGCAGACCAACTAATCGGTAATGAGATTTGTTGACAAAGATTTTCATAATCGATTATTATCGAGTTGATCGATTACTTGTTGCAGCTCCAGTTGATAGGTTGTTAGGTTCCCACTAACAAACTTCATGCTCTGTATGCTTTGTGCCTCTGCTGCTCTCACCTATTGTATATGAAGAGGAGAGTTTATAATTAATATTAAATGGAAATTAAATGGAAATATTGCAAGCCAAAAATTGTCTTGCCATTATTTTGCATTGTGATATTCGAGACATTTGAAATTCTCTCTCATGCCTAATGGCCATGTAATGGGCTACTTGCATTCAGTCCTATGATGCATTTCCATTTTGAAATACTGGAACACTCATATTGTTGGCATCATTGTTCAGTACATTTCTGGCAGCATTCATCAGTACAGTGAGATAGCCACTTGTCCACTTGTTAGTTTTCTATAACTATTATTTCTATATGAATATAAGGTGTTTACATAAAGCTAATATAATATAGGTATTTTCCTAGCTTTGTACTTTACTTGTGTATGTATTTGAAGCATACAGTTTGAAGTCTTTCTTCAGCTTGCTAAAGGGGGCTTTGCAAGTGTCATGATTTCCCCTTGAAGCAGCGTGCTCCAACCGCGAATGCGCGAGCACCTGCTTTTCCATTGTTGACAGTAGTGACATCTGGACACGTGTGTTTTGTTTATGTTTCTGTCATGTCTCCTCCCTGTTCTGTCATTGGCTGGGATTTCACGTGTGTCTGTATTGCCCTCAGCTGCTAGCAGTTTAGACGCTGATCATGTCCACATATATACCGCGCGCCTCCCAGCACACAACGCGGAAGATTATCGTACAATTAGATTAGTTCGTTTAGTAGTCATAGTCGCGTTCCATGTTTAGAGTTAGTTCACGCTGGATTATCCGCTCCCAGTTCCTCGTCATAGTTCATGTTTCTCGTTTTGTTTACCGACCCTGTTTTCCGTGACCACGACCTTGATTCATGTTTAACCCTGTGTATGCCTGTTTGCCGATCGCCTGACCTTCGCCTGTTTTGGATTACGTTTTTGAATCACGTTTTGGATTTGTCTGCCTGTCTCTCTTTTAAAATAAACAACTGTTCATACTGCAATTGCATCCGTCCTATCTCCGCTCCGTCACGATACGTGACAGCAAGTATTCTTACATATCTGTTGACCGTCGCTGATGTTCACCTTCAGGAACATTTGCAGTCTCCTCTTCAGGAGGTGAAACACATGCTCAGTTGGGTTAAGTTCTGGTGATTGACTTGGCCAGATTAAAACTTCCACTTTTCCCCTGATAATGTCCTTTGTTGTGTAGGCAGTGTGTTTTGGGTCATTGTCTTCCTCCCAATTAGTTTGGATGCATTTCTCTGTAAAGTGGCAGACAGAATGTTTCTGTAGACTTCTGAATTCATTCTGCTACTACCATCATGAGTTACATCATCAATAAAGATTAGTGAGCCCATTCCAGAAGCAGTCATGCAAACCCAAGCCAGGACACTACCTCCACTGCGCTTGACTAATGAGCTTGTATGTTTTGAATCATGAGAAGATTCATTCTTTCTCCACATTTTGGCATTTCCAACACGTTGAGAGAGGTTCATCTTCCATTCTTTTGTGACTCATCCCTGTATTCCTTTGTGAATTCCAATCTGGCCTACAGATTCTTGCTGCTGCCAAGTGCATTGCATCTTATGGTATGGCCTCTGTATTTCTGCTATAAATGTCTTCTTTGAATGGTGAATTGTGATACCTTCACCCCTGCCCTGTGGAGATTGTTGCTGATGCCATTGACTGTTGTTGTGAGGTTTTTCTTCACAGCTCTCACAATGTTCTGTCATCACCTGCTATTGTTTACCTTGGCTGACCTATTTGATGTCTGGTTTTTAGTACAACAGTGGTTTCTTTCTTTTTTAGGACATTCCAAATTGTTGTATTGTTATATCCAATGCTTGTACAATGGCTCTGGTTTATTTCCCCTCTTTTTCTCAGCTTCAAAATGGCTTGCTTTTCTCCCAAATCTCTCTGGTCTTCATGTTTGTTTATCCCTTTTAACAACAAATGCATTCTTTACAAACAAAATCCAGGGCTCAATCCAAGAGCTCAATTCAGAGCTATCAATTGTTTAATCAGTTAATCAGGGCACACCTGAGCAACAAGAAACACCTGTCAGTCACATGTTTCAATATTTTTGGTCACTTGAAAAATGGGTGGGTTCAAACAAAATGTTCCATGTTCTAAGTTGTTTAACACATCTAGATGTAAATATCAGGAAATGAATGCTGAAATACTTAGCTCTCAACTCATGTTCATCTTTTTATCTCAACACCAAATGTCTTCAATTTATATCAAAAACAAAAGAATTGGTCTTGCCATTCTGATACTTTCAGAGAGGACTTATGTTAAAAATATAACAGCTCACTATTATTACGTTGCTGGTGGACCTGGAACCTGTTTCGAGAACACCTGTTGCAGGGCACCACTCACACACTTTTTTGCACCTAGAGGCAATTTATCTTGGCCAGTTTTCCTACTGGCAAGATTTGGGAGGTGGGCCGAAACCACGGAATCCAGAGGGAACCCACACAAATATGGGGAGAACATGTGAAACTCCACACAGACCATCACCTGACACCATGATTAGTCATGGACTCCACATTAATGGTCAAGCATTAAAGGTAACTGTTGTTGTCATTCAGTCATGATAGTCACTTATCTGAACCTTTATAAGCAAGGAATTTCATGAAAGGGACCTTTACAAAACTTCCCTATTGAAGTGAAATGAAGTTAAATGAAAGAACACAACAACATGTGAAATTTGAAAGGTTTGGTCTAGGTTTAAGCTAATGTTATTTGAGTAATAAAAACTTGAGTTACACGAGTATTGAAGTACTTCAATAAGATTGATTTCTTTAAGCAATATTCAGTTATTGAGTTCTCATCACTTAACCTAGATAAGTAAATATGACATTAGTGATTTAATATGATGAGTTGTGAGTACTAATTTTATCTGGTCATTTACACTGTTTGTGCATGGTGGCTTAGTGGTTATCACTTTTTTTCTCGCATCTCTGGGATTGGGGATTTCAAATGCTGCATCTTTCAGAGTGTGTGGAGCTTACATGTTCTCCCAATGCCTTAGGGGTATGCTCCCCCAGTACAAAGACATGCACTGTAGGCTGACTGGCATTTTCCAAGTAGTCTGTAGTGTGTGAATGTGTGTGTGCTTGTGTCCAGAGTGTCCACTATCTTGTGCCCTGAGTTGCCTGGGATAGGCTCCAGGCTCCCACGCAAGCTTAAACAAAAAAAGATTGGTATCTGGATCGGTTTTGGTCGTAAAAATCCTGATCGATGCATCTCTATTGAACACCATTAAACTACAGCACTTTGCATCTGATGGGTAAATGAACTCATCCAATCACACCCTATATGAGATTATTCAGATATATACACAATATACACAGAGCAGTTCGAGAACTGACCCCAACCCAGAACCATGACAGCGGAAAATGTCTAATAGTGTAGCTTTAAATAAATTTAAGAGGAGCAGACTTCAAAGGCTGAACATTGAAGTTTATTGTATTTGTTTACAAGGTGAAACAGATTAACGGTTGTTTTTTGCATATAGCCTGTAAAATAACTGAAAATATTACATTTAGTTTATCAGAAGGTAAATTAATTTGTCATAGCTCACATTATGTTCCTAAATTCTGTCATAATTGACCAGCTCAAGTTTTCTCATGCCTACTTGTGTGGTATATTGTGGCACATTAAAGTTACCATCTATAATAAATAAATAAATAAACAAATAAATAAATAAATAAATAAACTTCAACTTCAACTGTGCTCCTAAATTTTTGTAATTAGAAACTGTCTAGGAATTGAAAAAGAAACTGTCTTGCATCTCTCCTCCTGTAAACACTGTTATTGCCTTTTCTGCGTACGCCTGAATTGTTTTCATTTGATTGCATATTGTTATATTTGATGCATATTTTCATTTGGTTGATGGCATTTTTATTTTTACTTATCCTGTATATTGGGTACAATTTTATTTATATTTTGCTTCTACAAGATGATGCACTTTAAGGATCAGTCTAATTGGATGCAAAGATTTCTACATTAGCAGGAATGTAGCAAAACATGGAGGTGAAAGCAGCGCTCTGTTTATTTAAATGTGAAAGTGCAATAAAAATATGTGGTCACTAAAATCAATGAATAATCGTGATAAATAATCGAGATCTCAATATTGAACAAAATAATCTAGATTATCACTTTGGCCATAATCGTGCAGCCCTAACACACACACACACACACACACACACACACACACACACGTGTTATATACATATGTACACACACACACACACACACACATACAGTATCTCACAAACGTGAGTACAACCCTCACACTGAAGAAATGACACTTTGCTACAATGTAAAGTAGTGAGTGTACAGCTTGTGTAACAGTGTAAATTTGCTGTCCCCTCAAAATAACTCAACACACAGCCATTAATATCTAAACCGCTGTCAACAAAAGTGAGTACACCCCTCAGTGAAAATGTCCAAATTGGGCCCAATTAGCCATTTTCCCTCTCCAGTGTCATGTGACTTGTTAGTGTTACAAGGTGTCAGGTGTGAATGGGGAGCAGGTGTGTAAAATTTGGTGTCATCGCTCTCACACTCCCTCATACTGATCACTGGAAGTTCAACATGGCACCTCATGGCAAAGAACTCTCTGAGGATCTGAAAAAAGAATTGTTGCTCTACATAAAGATGGCCTAGGCTATAAGAAGATTGCCAAGACCCTGACACTGAGCTGCAGCACGGTGGCCAAGACCATACCACGGTTTAATAGAACAGGTTCCACTCAGAACAGGCCTTGCCATGGTCGACCAAAGAAGTTGAGTGCACGTGCTCAGCATCATATCCAGAGGTTGTCTTTGGGAAATAGATGTATGAGTGCTGCCAGCATTGCTGCAGAGGTTGAAGGGGTGAGGGGTCAAGGACATGACTAAGGACATGGATTACTGGAACCATGTCCTGTGGTCTGATGAGACCAAGATAAACTTATTTGGTTCAGATGGTGTCCAGCGTGTGGCGGAGTACAAAGACAAGCGTGTATTGCCTACAGTCAAGCATGGTGGTGGGAGTGTCATGGTCTGGGGCTGCATGAGTGCTGCCGGCACTGCGGAGCTACAGTTCACTGAGGGAACCATGCATGCCAACATATACTGTGACATATTGAAGCAGAGCATGATCCCCTCCCTTCGGAGACTGGGCCGCAGGGCAATATTCCAGCATGATAACGACCCCAAACACACCTCCAAGACGACCACTGCCTTGCTAAAGAAGCTGAGGGTGAAGGTGATGGACTGGCCAAGCATGTCTTCAGACCTAAACCCTATTGAGCATCTGTGGGGCATCCTCAAATGGAAGGTAGAGGAGCACAAGGTCTCTAACATCCACCAGCTCCGTGATGGGAGGAGTGGAAGAGGACTCCAGTGGCAACCTGTGAAGCTTTGGTGAACTCCATGCCCAAGAGGGTTAAGGCAGTGCTGGAAAATAATGGTGGCCACACAAAATATTGACAGTTTGGGCCCAATTTGGCCATTTTCACTGAGGGGTGTACTCACTTCTGTTGCCAACGGTTTAGACATTAATGGCTGTGTGTTGAGTTATTTTGAGGGGACAGCAAATTTACACTGTTACACAAGCTGTACACTCACTACTTTACATTGTCGCAAAATGTCATTTCTTCAGTGTTGTTACATGAAAAGATATAATCAAATATTTAGAAAAATGTGAGGGGTGTACCCACTTTTGTGAGATACTGTGTGTGTGTGTGTATGTATATATATATATATATATATATATATATATATATATATATATATATATACACATACACACACATACATACATATATACATAACCATCTATACATATATACACATCCATCTAAGATATATATATATTCCATGGGCATCCTTCCGTCTTCGGGAGACGATGGTGTAGCATCCGTTTCGGGTGAATTTATTTTATTCGCACCTTCTCGAGTGGCTGTACAAGCCAACCCGAGAGTGGCAGTCCCGGTTGCCGTTGCCGCAAACAAATTGAGTCGCATGCTGTGGCTGAAATTGCCGCGCCTTCCTCCTGTCTCTCTTGTCAGCAAGGCGCTTAAACCTGTCCTTCGCTTTCTGAGTGCCCCGTTTAACGACAAATATATATATATATATATATATATATATATATATATATATATATATACACACACACACACACACACACATAAAATGCCCACCCTTGGTAAGTATGAGCAAAGAAAGCTGTGAAAAATTTTCTTTATTGTTTAAACTTTTGATCTTTTGTTCGGACTATTCACAAAAATACTCTGCTCTCATGGATATCAAACAATTGCAAACAAAACACAGGTTTATCAGAAAAAACAAAAAGCTTTGTTAAATGTAGGTGAGCAACAATTATTGGCACCCCTATGTATTCATTTGAGAACAATATATTTGACGTATATTCCCATTGATATTTAAAAAAAAATTTTGTACACCTGGGTGACTAGGAACAGGAAATTGTTCAACCATTACTTCCTGTTTCACAGGGGTATGAGATATGAGGTAACACATAGGTCAAATTCTATTAGTCATTCATAGCAATGGGTAAGACCAAGTTATATAGCTGTGATGTGTGGCAAAAAGTTGTTGAGCTTCACAAAAGGGGAAGTGGTTATAAGAAAATAGCACAAGCATGGAAAATGCCCATTTACAACATCAGGGCAATAATTAAGAAGCTCCAGTCAACTGGAAATGTTAAGAATCAACCTGTAACTGGATCTGTGTCTATATTGTCTCAGCACACTGTGAAGAGGATGGTTCAAGTGGCCAAAAAATGTCCAAGGATCACAGCTGGAGAATGGCAGAAGTTAGTTGCGTCTTGGCATTCAGAAAGTCTCCAAAACTTCAATCCAAAGTCACCTACATCACCACAAGATGTTTCGACGGGTTTCAAGAAAAAAGTCTCTACTCTCATCCAAAAACAAACTCAATCATCTTCAGTTTGCCAGACACTACTGGAACTTCAAATGGGATCAGGTTCTATGGTCAGATTAAACCAAAATATCTTTTTTTTGCAATAAACACCAGAGGTGGTTTTGGCACACACAGAGAGGTAGTCATATAAAAGTACCTCATGCCCACGGTTCGGTTAAAATATGGTAGTGGTTCTTTAATGTTTTGGGGCTGTTTTTCTGCCAGAGGACCTGGACATTTTGTTAGGATACATGGCATCATGGACTATCAAATATCAACGGATATTAAATGAAAACCTCATTGCCTCTGCCAGAAAAATGGGCCATGGTTGGATCTTTCAGCAGGTCAATGATCCAAAACATATATCAAAATCAACACAAAAATTGTTTACTGACCACAAAATCAAGGTCCTGCCATGGCCATCCCAGTCCCCTGACTTGAAACCCAGAGAAAAGATCTGAGGTGAACTGAAGAGGAGAGTCCACCAGTGTGGACCTCGAAATGTGAAGGAGCTGGAGAGATTCTGTATGAAGGAATGGTCTCAAATGCCTTGCCATGTATTCTCCACCTAATCAGGCATTATAGGAGAAGCTGTTATCCTGGCAAAGGGAGGTAGCACAAAGTATTGACTAAAAGGGTGCAATAATTGTTGCACACCTATATTTAACAAAGATTTTTTTTTGATAAACCTGTGTTTTGTTTGCAATTGTTTGACATCCATGAAAGCAAATTATTTTTGTGAAATTTTTTAACAAACGATCAAAAGGTTAAACAATAAAGATAATCCAATTTTTCACAGCCTTCTTTGCTCATATTTACCAAGGGTGCCAATAGTACAGGAGGGCACTGTAGACGCACGTCCAATTCCAGATTGATTCATAACATTTCCAGTTGACTGGAACTGATTAATTATTGCACTGATGGTGGAAATGGGCATTTACAATGCTTGTGCTATTTTCTGATAGCCACTTCCAATTTTGCAGACATGTTCATAAGTCACTGAGGTCCAGGTCAAGTCTCAAGTCTCTGAGGTGGAGTCCAAGTCAAGTCTCAAGTCTTTGTTCTATTTTCAGCAATAATTCTTTCAGTTTACCTTCCACTGTGAGAGCTTTGGGGAGCTAAAAGGTGTGGGGCTCAAGCATAATGGTAACTCGGAACTAAATTTTTAAGTTATTTTTTACTGGAAATTCAGTTTGAAGCAATCTTACAGCATGACTAGCTTGCTTACTCCCCCTTCAAACTGCCCTTTGGAGTAGGGTGACAAGATGCAAATGGACCAAATGTGGGACATATTTCCAACATCCAAAGGCCTACCATTTTGATGTCTATCTAAATGAATAAGAAACATGTTCTCTCAGCCCATTTATATTTATTTATATTCATGTTTTTTGTATCAAACAATGCAACATTACAAAAGAAAAATTACTGCATAAAAAACTAAGTGGGACAAAAAGGACTTCTATGGCTTGACCTCATGTGTACCCAGTTTGAGGGAAAGCTGACAACCCTTTGATGAAAGGCTTTAATACTTTCTTCACAGTCATTGGATGAATGTCAGATTTGGCCACTGCCCCCTGGAGACAATTGCTTCATCAGCGATAAAGGTAGGGAATGAGAAAGCTGGACGCATGCTTAGAACAACTCAAAAGGTGCTTTATTCTTTTTCTTTCACTTTCGCTTTTCAGCGGTTTTATTCTTTATTCGAGGCGCCCATTTTATTGTCGCCGCCACTCAATGCGACTTAAGTGTGATTCGAGTCCCCATCTCTGCCATTTTGTGAAGCTCAACAACCTTTTGCTGCACATCACAGCTATATTCCTTGGTCTTACACATTGTTATGAATAACTAAGGGAATATGGGAATATGGCCTATGTGTTACCTCATATTATACCCCTATGAAACAGTGAAACAGGAATTGCTTGTTCCTAGTCACCCAGGTGTACTAAAAATTTTTAAATGTCAATGGGAATATACTATATATAATTACAATATTATACACATATAATAATAATAATATACACTATATACACACACACAAATACACATACAATACAATACATACACACATATATAAATTGTGTCACACATATATTTAACAAAGATTTACTTTTCATAAACCTGTGTTTTGTTTGTAATTGTTTGATATCCATGGGAGCTGAGTATTTTTGTAAAAAAAAATTTTAACAAAAGATCAAAAAATAAAGACCATTTTTTCACAGCCTTCTTTGCTCATATTTACCAAGGGTGCCAATATTAGTGGAGGGCACTGTATGTCTGCTTATATTCTGGTTAGCAACTCTGTCTCTGTCTGTAGCATTAAAATATCACTAATGTCTGTACGATATCTCGGAACAAGGCTAACTTAATAGCTCAGTAATGATCTCCAGGGGCCTTTTATCTGTTTATTGTACACTTGTAGCCTACATTATTTTGCAGTGCGGTAACTATGCAAAAAAAATCCCATGTTCATTTTGTGATGTGACGGTAAGAGCCACTTGTTTATGCAGCAAAATTATAGTTTACCTTTCACGTATAACCTCTCTCTCTCTCTCACTCTCACACACACACACACACACACACACACACACACACACACACCACGGCCTTCTAGACATAATTGCAAATTATATACGTACACGAGTAAAACATTTACTCGTGTACGTAAGTTTCCGGGCCTTTGCGACCGGAAACATGAGGAAAGGCGAAATGGCTCACCAAGTACGCGCCGACTGTCCCCTGCGCCAGCATTAGTGCACATTCCGACACTAGGAATATTTTGATGTTAAAAAAACATGTCTTTTTATTCATGTCCTCTTGCTGTGTGTTGGGGGAGCTCATTTCCGAGCTCCTCTGCTTTTTAACTTGCTCTAACAAATCGCTGAGCGTAGAGGCTTGGCTTAGAAACCAAACGGATCAACATAAAAAAAATGTTTCCCCAACGTTTCAGGGATCCGAAGATCCAACGCCGTGTTCCTTTAGATGCATTTTTGTTTGTCGCGTAACTGCTTCGCTTCGTGTAGAAATGGCCAGGGCTTCCAATTGCAGTCCCCTATGCGTGTTTAAATCCAATGCGGCTCTACTGCTACTGGCTTCCTGTCATGTATACTACGCCACTAGGGGCTGGGTCTCTCTCTCTCTCTCTCTCTCTCTCTCTCGCATTCTGTGTTTCTATTTCTTTCCCACTCTATATTACTCACTGTCCTATCTGTATTATATATATATATATATATATATATATATATATATATATATATATATATATATATAGAGAGAGAGAGAGAGAGAGAGAGAGAGAGAGAGAGAGAGAGAGAGAGAGAGAGAGAGAGTGTAAATCTCTACATGTATTGAGGTCTGTTGAATTCCAACACAGGCACACCTCATTCTACCGAATGAGGTACTGATTAGGTGATTAACTGAACCAAACCTTATTTAATGATATAAAAACCACTGCTTATCACTATCACAAAAGGTCATCACTATCCTCTTGCAATAGAACCAGCTGGATGGTAAAGACAGTGCTTGTAGTACCTCAAATGTAAAAGGAATCAAAAACTAACTATTGACCATGCCAAAAGAGTTGAAAAGGAAAGTTTTGAGTGAGGAAAAGAAGGGTTCAGTTCTGGCTTTACTGGCAGAGGGATACAGTGAGCATTGGGTTGCTTCCATCCTTAAATTTCAAAGATGGCAGTCCATAAGAACAAGGTCAAGCAGCAGACATTGGGGACGACAAAGCTACAGACCAGCAGAGGGCAAAAACGACTCTCCACTGACCAGGATGACCGTGAACTCATTCAAATGTCCCTCAACAACCGTAGGATGACATTAAGTGACCTACAAAAAGAATGGCAAATGGTAGATGGAATGAAGTGCATGACAAGGATGTTTGGAAACAGGCTCCTAAGTCCAGGGCTAAAGTCGTGCAAAGCTAGAAAAAAGCCCTTCATCAATGAGAAACAAAGAAGAGCCAGGCTGAGGTTTGCAAAAGACCATAAGGATTGGACCGTAGAGGACTGGAGTAAGGTCATCTTCTCTGATGAGTAAAATTTTCAGCTTTGCCCAACACCTGGTTGTCTAATGGTTAGATGGAGACCTGGCGAGGCCTACAAGCCACAGAGTCTCTCATCCACTGTGACATTTGGCGGAGGATCACTGATGATCTGGGGGTGCTTCAGCAAGGATGGAATCAGGCAGATTTGTCTTTGTGATGGACACATGAATCAAGCCATATACAAAGTTTCCTGGAAGAACATTGGAAGCCATTGGTAACCTTGTCTAATAGCTACTGAAATTTGATTGGCAGATGGCAGCCAGGTTTTTCAACATACGTGAATGTGCTCATAGACGTTGATGGCAACTGAGACAAGGACACTGTATGCAAATTTTGAAGTCAATCGGATCAACGTGAGTCTGTGACCAGTGGTTCAAAATTTATGGCCATTTTTCTAAAAATGCTAAAATGCTATAGCGCTACCATCTGGCCGATCAGGCCAAAGTGTTGTGACACTATAACATTCTGGGGTACTATCTTCCCTCTAAGTTTCAGCTTACTAGGCCTTACAGTTTGGTCTGGACAATCAGTTTTAGGGCAGAATAATAATAATTTTAAAAATATATAGCTGCAAACAGCATTTATCGGGGTTCAAGCCGTTTAGGGCCAGTAAAAACATTAAAAGATATTACTTAATATTGTGCAAATCCTATAAGCACTTAAATCAAAGAAAAACCAAGATAATTTTAAGAAATTTCAGCCTTCATTAAGCTTGTCTAATAGCTGCTGAACATTGCTCGACCAATGGCGGCCATGTTTTTCAAGTTTCACAATTGTCCTTGTATATGCTGACTGGTCCTTGGACATATATTAGACACCCCACACCAGAGTCTGCTGACACGGCCAACCAAGTTCTGCTCACTCCCGAGCCTGTTGACACAGACAACCAATTTCTGCTCACGCCCGAGTCTGCTGACATGGACAACCAAGAAATAAGCATGCATTAGACTGTGGCAGTCTTTTTGTCATCTTGATTGTTTAAGGATAAATCACTTAAAGCACTAGAAACTTAAAAAAAAAAAAAAATAAGGCCTATATTCTATACATACATTTTACCAAGCCAGAATATCATGGGAGGTAGCGGACTCTGATGAACTGCCCCCTGGAACTGCCACCTTGATTAAGGGACAGTGCCAGCTCCTCACCCAGAGTGAGTGAAGGTGCTGGTAGTCCCCAACCCATTTTACGGGTCTCTGCCTTCTTCCTGTGGCTATGTAGAACAGAGAGAAAAGTTATTATAGGAAGTTGGGGCAATTAGTTAGGTTACAATTTAGGAGGTTTATGAATCATTATCTTTTTTGTGTTTCATTTTGATTTCATTTTGATTTCAGTTCTTCTGGGTCCAGAAGGATAACACCTGATAAAATATAAAGATTATTATATTATTAGTACTATGTACAATGTTAACTAATTGATAGAGAGCTAAAAGTAAAGGCATATCTATTAAATGTTATGGCACGGGTTTAATAGGATCAAAGTTTAATTTAGCACCATAATGAAAGGAAACGATCCATTACTTTTTTCCAAGCCAACTCTATGTCCGATGCAGCAGTTACTTTTTTTTGTATAAATGACTTATATTCCTTATAACTATTTACTGTAATTACCAAATAATGTTGGAGATCCTATCCTATTTGTTCTTTACAAATGCATATTACTCAAAGATATGAGACAGTAGGCTAGGGTCACTGAATCTGACAAGTCAAAATTTATAGCTACCAAAATATGTTACCGACTATATGTAACTGGCTATATTGTTTAATAAAGTGGCTCATGTGATGTGTCAGCTCCTCTTCTTTCTATGTTATGAAGCATATTGATCAGATATTGATATATTTATAGATACATTAGGGTCACTGAATCTGACAAGTCAAAATTTATAGCTACAAAAATATGTTACCCCTATTTATTTAAAAATAACTGATTATAATGTTTAATAAAGCGGCTCATGTGATGTGTCAACTCCGCTTCTTTCTATTTTATGAAGCACATTGATCAGATACTGATATATTTATAGATACGGTACGGTTATTATAGCATTATAGTCACTGAAATGTGTTAACCCTCTTTACTCTAATTAAGTCTATAAGTCTAAGTTCATAAAATTCATTCAGGTGCTGTAAAATTTTCTCCTTTTTCATATAAGTTTTTGTTTTTGAGAAACAGTAGGGTCACCAATCATTAGACGTTACCAAAATATTACAAAATAAAAAGAATACTCACTAAGCTAATTTGTGTGATGCCTTTATTGTTCAGAAGGTTTGTTCCTTATGGCACTTCTAATACTGCTGAAATTTCTCTTAGTTTTTTTTTTATTATTATTTTACATTTATGTAAAATAAATGTAAAATAAAAGAGTGAGCTCCTCCCCCCGAGGAGCTCACTTTGGGACCAATATTCCTTCTGGGTCTGCCTCTGGGATGTGGACCTGGGCGATCAGGGTGACTGGCATGAAACTCCCTTGTGAGGTTGGGGTCCAGAATATCTTGAGCTGGGCCCCAGCACTATTCCTCTGGGCCGTACCCCTCCCAATCTATAAGGTATTCCAGCCGGCCTCTTCTTTATCGAGAATTTAAGATGTTCTTTACCAGGCCTTCGATGTCAAGGGGAGGTGGCAGAGTAGCAGAAGGGAGGTTGATCGCCAGTGGGCCTGGAACTACTACCTTGAGACGTGACACAGGGAAGGATGGGGAAGTTGGAATTGGTACGTAACTTCATTGATGCGTTTGATGATCTTGTATGGTCTGATGTATCTAGCTGTTAGTTTCTTGCAGGTTTGGTGATGTCAAAGGTCTTTGGTGGCCAGCCACACCCAATTGCCTGGCTGATACTCAGGAGTAGGCCCTCTGCTGTGATCTGCATAATTTTTTAGGTTTGGGCCACTCTTTCTAGGTGTTGCTGAGTACTTTCCCACATTTGTTCGTTGCACTTGAACCATTCATCGATGGCTGGTGAATCTGTGGTATTGGTATTCCAATGGAAATAGGAGGGCTGGTATCCGAGAACACATTGAAATGGTTGGCAGAGTGGTGTAGTGAGTTCTGAGTATATTCTACCCATGGTATGAACTGGGCCCAATCCTCAGGGATGGCTGAGCAGAATGTATGGAGGAATCTACCCACCTCCTGGTCGGCTCATTCAACTTGCCTATTGGATGGGGGATGGTAACCTTAGGTGAGACTTACAGTGACACCTAGTTTCTGCCAAGGTGAATCAACAAGCGAGCGGAGCTTTGAGGGTTCGGAGGCACATCACAGGTTTGAGATCCTTTCTTTAATACTTTTGTGGAGAACCAGTATGCTTGGGTCGTTGGATGTTACTGTCTGTAAAGAACTCAGAGTGTTAAGCGGAATCTGACTGCCAGTTTCCCATGCTTTCAAGTTCACGAACTCCTGTATGCTTAAATCACCGCCACTGATGTGCTGCTTTTAAAGTGAACAACTTTTTTGTTTTGGTTAAGAATTAATTTGGGGTTAACTGTTTTTTTTCTGCCTTTTGTGTGTGCAATTTTTTTTTTATGATTAGAGGCTTGTTTCCTTATGGGTTCGTCTATAAATCCCACGTATGGGAACTTTTTGGTTTTCATTATTTCAGTTTCTATGACTGAAACGAAATTTTCTTACGTTCATTGCATAAATAATAATAATCTTATTTTGTAAGAATTGAGTAGCCTATTTATGTTTTTTGCTCTGAGTGATGTCCAAATTATAAATTATAAGTGACAGTTAATTTGAACTGTCTGGCGCCCAAACCCCATAAGTAAGGTACCACGCTACAATATCGTCTGGAATCCTGAAATATCTGAATACATGATTGAAGAGAAGTTCTGTTGTGGCAAAGGCTGAGGGCAGACCTGGGAGAGTTATGAGGCTCAGAGACTTGGATAATCTGTATGTGACTACTAGAATGGTTGTTTGACCTTGGGAGTCAGGTGATCCGTGGGGAAGTCAATGGCGAGATGGGACCAGGGCCATTGAGGTGTGGGTAATGGTAAGAGCTTGTCAGCAGGAAGTGTTCTGGGTACCTTGGCTTGGGCACAAATACTGCATGAGGCCTGTTGTATGTCCTATATCATGTTCAGCCACCAGTACTTTTCCTGACAGTAGGTGATTGGTTCTGTGGATTCCTGGGTGGCTGTTGGCTACTGAAGTATGCGCTCATGTTATGAGTCTATTCCTCAATTGGTGTGGTACAAAGAGTTTGTTCAATGGGCATGACTGGGGTATTTGTTGTCAGGGGTGTTGTTGATGGCTTCATCCAGTTCCCATTCTATACTTCCCACTACCCATTCGGGAGGGAGGATGGTTTCCTCCAAATCCTGGTGGGAGTCCGATGTGTGCATGCGTGATAGTGCATCAGCTTTGACATTCTTGGAACCAGGGTGATAAGATGGGGTGAACTGGAACGGGTTAAAGAATAATGACCAGTGTGCTTGCCGGGAGCTGAGGCATTTGGCAGTGTGGAGATATTCCAGCTTCTTGTGCTCCATCAAGATGGTGAATGGATACTGGTAACCCTCTAGCCAATGGCGCCACTCCTCGAGTGCAAGTTTTACGGTGAGTAGTTCATGGTCTCCTACACTGTAGTTTCGTTTTGCTGGGGATAGTTTCTTGGAGTTCCATGCCAGTCTCTTGGAGCCTCCCTTAAGCAATGAAATCAGGGGTGTGTTATGGAACTGAAGCCCTGGATGAAGCAGTGGTAGAAGTTAGCAACACCAAGATGGAGGTCCTTGACCGTACGAGGTGTAGGCCAACTGATTACCTTGCTCTGATCCATGCCCATTCCACCCAGGCTGATGATGTAGCCAAGAAAGGGTATGGTTATTTGAGAAATTCATACGTCTCCCCTTTAACATAGAGTTGATGTTGCAGTAGGTGCTGGAGGACTTGGCGAACATGGTTGGCATGACTTTCCAGGGATGGTGAAAAAATGGGATGTCATCATATATGCAGTGATGAATTTATCCAGCATTTACCCAACATGGTAAACTATTAAATTTACCAATAGTTCATGATCTCCTACACTGTAGTTCCGTTCTGCTGGGGATAGTTTCTTGGAGAAATAGGCCACTGAAATAGGCCATCTTGAGATGCTCTCCAAATATCTTGGAGAGGATGGTGCCCACTGCTGTTTCAGAGGTGTTCACCTCTACTATGAATGGCTTGGTAGGATCTGGGTGCTTTAAGATGGTAGCTGAGGTAAAAGCATTCTTGAGCTGGGTGAGGGCCTGGTCTGCAGCTGAGTTGCATGCCAGTCTCTTGGAGCCTCCCTTAAGCAACAACGTCAGGGGGTGTCTTATGGAGCTGAAGCCCTGGATGAAGCGGTGGTAGAAGTTAGCAATGCTGTGAAAATGCTGAGGTCCTTGACCGTACGAGGTGTAGGCCAACTGACTACCTTGCTCTGATCCATAACCACTCCACCGAGGCCGATGATGTAGCCAAGAAAGGCTATGGTTATTTGATGAAATTCATATGTCTCCTCTTTAACGTAGAGTTGATTTTGCAGGAGGCGCTGGAGGACTTGGCGAACATGATTGACATGACTTCCCAGGGACGGTGAAAAAATGGAATGTCATCAGTATATGCAATGATGAATTTACCCAGCATATCTCTGAGGACATCATTAATGAGACATTGGAAGAGGGGACGATAAAGAGCCCATAAGGCATTACCAGGTACTTGTAGTGCTGAAGGCAATCTTCCACTCATCCCCCTCTCTGATCTCTGATCTCTCTGGCTGAGCGTAGTTGTTCTAGGGCAGCAGGGAATAAAGGTTATAGTAACTATACTTTACTGTGCACTGGTTCAAACCTCTTTTATCTATGCAAGGTCTGAGTCCGCCTCCTTTCTTCTCCATGAAGAAAAAGCCTGCAGAAACTGGAGAAGTAGCGGGTCAGATGTATCCTTGCTTTAGTGCTTCTATATGTATTCCTCCATAGCCTCCTGTTCTGTGAGTGAAAGGAGGTAAATGCGATTGCAAGGAGGCATGGATCATGTGAGCAGTTCAATTGCGTAGTCGTAGGGTCTGTAGGGAGGTAACCCGCTGTCTTTGGTCTTGCTGAAGACTGTACCTAGATCCTTATACTCAGGAGGAATGGTGAATGAGGCCTGATTGGCTGGGCTTTCAATGGAGGGTGTCGTGCACGTTCCCGTCTGAACATATGCTGAACAGCGACCCCTGGTCACAGTTTTCAATAGGTCACCGATTTCGGCACAACGCCGGAAAACCCTGAGTAAGCATTTAGGGAGATAATAATAATAATAATAATAATAATAATAATAATAAAAGAGGAAGAAGAGGAATAATACTAACAATAAAAATAGGTTTCCTCCTGACGAAGGAATCCTAATAATAACCCTGCACAGCATGGCGTTGCATCATACCATCACAGACACACGATATAACGCTCTCAATATGATATTTCTTGGTGATAAACAGGGGCATTACTAGACCCTAAAGTTTGCTGTGCCCCAGTAAAATGTTTCCTGGTAATTCACTGACTTCTTACTGTGTAACTGAATGTCAGTAAAAGAATACAGCAGTGTTGTAATTTTGTATCTTATTGAACAGAGTATTGTATTTTATCTTCAGTAAACGGAGTGTTGTCTTTTATTCTCAGCGAATGGTGGGAAGACCAAACAGACATAAAATATCTTGCACATCCTCTTCAGTGATATGCCTTGCACCTCTTGCTGTGCATGAGAGAAAATTTGTCAGTTTCAACCGCTTCACTGGTAATAAATCGGTGTATATCCATTTTCCCCTCACATTAATTTGACTGTGAGCTAGAGTTTGGCAGAATTGAGACTTGTCATCCAATAAGACATGAGTATTTCCATGTATTTTTCTGTAAACCATGTCAGATTGGTCTTGTCTCTGTTCACTGAAGACAGAAAATTACAATATTGCCATCTTCTATTACTGACGTTCAGCTACGTAATGGCAAAGCGCTCCAATTATTAAGGGCTAAAGAAAAATCTTTGAATCAGCAAATTCAATTCAGCAAAATGAACGAATCTTTCTTTCGAGTCATTACGTTCATTCCAGCAGAATATAATTAAAATGTTACATGTTAAATTCCCTGACACATCTAGTACTTACGCAAACGTTGATCACATCTGGAATAAAAAATAAACTATAGGCTAATGCAACCAAGGCCAAATTATGAGAAACAGAAGTGATTAATTAATTGCTTAGCTGGTCTTCAGGCTATACAGTCTGTTAGTTCAGGGCTCTACAGTGCGACCATTTCACTCGCATTTGCGACTGAAAAGTGCTTTGTGCGACTGTGAAAAAATATTTAGGAGCACCGGTGCGAGTGACCTGTTCGGAGTTGTATAATACAATCGAAATAAAAACTAAAACTCCAAAATGCATCTACATTGCTCAACAGTTACTTTCACACTGCATTTCATCACCTCAGTCAACTGAACAAGTGTGTAAATACTGCAAAGAAGCCTTTATGATGACAAGAGTAACTCTGTACTTCATCTGCTTCAACTTCCAGATCTCACAACCGCCATCTTTTATTGATCACTCAAAATGACCTGAAACTGCGACCTGCTCGTGTAGAGACAGCGGTAAATTAATAATAATGCTAACGCTACAAGGTGGGTTTTAATTCACACTTCTTTATTAAATAATTCCTAACCAATCATAATCAAGAGTAGCAACTGTTCAGTCTGTACACATACAATACGCTGCTGCTCTCCTTCACTCTCTTCAGCAACTCCAGTAGACAGTGCATTCACTTCATTTAAACTCACATTTGCCAGATATCACTACAAAAGTCAACTCCAGTTTCCATGTTTTGATTTAATCCCCCCAAATAACTCAATATTATTATTACTAATTATTATTAATACTGGGGAAACCGATCTAAAAGGAACAACTGATAAACAAACAAACAAACAAATAACAAAATGTAAAGACAGAAATTGTGCTTAGTTATAAATAAATCATATAATATTAAAAAAACTGATATTATAATAACTTCATGAAATATAAATAAAATGAGAAATTAAATGATGTTTAATTACTATGGGTTGCACTTAATATCAGTTTGACATTAAGCTTAGTACGCTATCTCCTTAGAAGGCTATAAACCTTTTTCCTAATATGGACCATTTTTGTGTTGGTCTACTTTTAATTAGGACTCTTTATTGTTCAAGACATTTAAAAATAAATATTTTCTGCTTGTTTATTTAATCAATTAACCAACAGTATTTACCATTGCTATTATTTTAATTCAATTAACAGTGACCATGAGCAGAGAGCTTACATTTAACTGTTTATGACAGACCTCCTGATTAAAGTTTAAACCAAAAAAAGATTGGTATCTGGATCGGTATCGGTCGTAAAAATCCTCATCCCCAATGAACACCATTAAACTAAAGCTCTTTGCATCTGGCAGATAAATGAACTCACCCAATCACATCCTATATCAGATTATTCAGATATATACACAATATACGCAGAGCAGTTCGAGAACTGACTCCAGCACAGAACCATGACAGTGGAAAATGTCTAACAGTGTAGCTTTAAATATATTTATTCAGACTTCAAATACTGAACATTGAGGTTTATTGTATTTGTTTAAAAGGTGGAACAGGTTAACAGTTGTAGTTGTGTGTTTTTTTTTGTATACAACCTGTAAAATTAACTGAAAATATAAAATTTTGTTTATCAGAAGGTAAATTAATGTGCCATGGCTCACACTATGTTGCTAAATTCTGTCATAATTGACAAGCTCAAGTTTTCTCATGCCTACTTGTGTGTTATATTGTGGCACATTAACGTTACTATCGCTAAAAAACTAAAAAACAAACTAAATTTCAACCATGCTCCTAAATTTTTGACTGTGCTCCTAAATTTTTGTAATTAGGAGCATAAGTGCTCCTAAAAGAAATTGTTACCATAGAGCCCTATAGTTCACCTCACTTACCGATATGAGTCGTTCTTTCTTTTGTCATATCACATTTGTCACGTCTGTTCCCCGGAAACAGAAATGATTAGTTCAGCTCTTGGGTCTTCGGGTTCAAGTTGTTCATTCATCACGTGACCGCCCCATAGGCTGAATGCAGTGGGGCTGTGACGTGATGAACGAACAACTCAAACCCGAAGACTCAAGAGATGAAATAATTATTTCTGTTTCCGGTACTGCATGGTGCATTGCCTATGGGGCGGTCACCAGAACAACGAACGACTTGAGCCCGAAGACTAATAATGGTGAACTAATAATTTCTGTTTCCCGTACAGAACCTATGGGGATGTTGCAGCGCATGTACGGTCAAAAATTATTTAATCATTCTTTGAGACAACCCGTCGTTCCTGAGTCACATTAAAGATTTGTTCAAAATGAATGAATTATTCATGAACGACACATCACTACCTGGCAGACAGCAAGGACAGACGTTGCATTTGAATGATCTACATTTCACTGCAGAATTTCATTTCGCTACCCCTCAAATAAATCTTTTATAACCTAGACCTTAATCTACAATCACAAGATCAAAAAATTACCCAGATATGGTAAATTGTCAAAGCATTAACCCTTTCATACTTTAGTTAAAAATATTTCAACTGGGCCCCGGTTTGTTTGTTTTTTAATGCGACCAGTATTTTCAAAGTATTCCATTCAGCAAAGCCCAGTAAATTAAAATGTAAAATTGAACTAATGAAATGATCTGAAGCACACACTTACATTAATGTTTGTTACATAGTATGATTAAAGAAAAATAAACAAACAAACAAACAAATAAATAAATGCTACTCCCAAAGTAACCAGAATTGAATGCTTTGGTGCCGTTTCTGCAAAAAAAAAAAAAAAAAAAAAAGGACTTCCAGGATGGGGGGATATATAAGGTTATATTCATGCCACAATTCTGCGTGTGCAAGATCACAGTTTGAGCACGTTTAAGGGCATTTTTCACACGCGTGTACTGAGTTTTGTGAAGAAAAAAGAATTTAGATCGCAAAAAAAATTTATTTTGCAATAATTGTTTGTCTGAATGTGTGCAGATGTCCTCTTTTGTCTGTGCAAAGTTTCACTTGCTTGCTCCCCCGCTACCCACCCTCTATGCTCTGTAAACTCCAACTGCTCGTTCACTCAAACCAATTACAATGTGTCATAATTGTAGCCAATCAGAGATGAGGGTGCTAAATTCTGATTGGTTGGTCTGACAGCCAATCATATGATTCCCTGCACTACCGCGATTATAAGAAGAAAAATACACAGTGGAAGAGACGTGGTTTAGGTGGGAGTTATTTTATGAATGCAACAGACAATTATATAATTTCACACTTCAGGGTTTTTGCTTTTTCTTCGCTTACACTTTCAAAGTGGTGTTTAATGTTTGTACAGCCAATAGTAATCACGAACATTGAGGGAGGAGCAAAGTCAAAGTTTACACCAGACGACACCTATATAATGTACAAAAACAAGTAGGCATGAGTACGAGGCAGGGCAGGATCCCAAAGGAAGAGATGATAAGAACGTGTCTTAGAATAGGTCATGCTGGCTTAAATCAAACATTACACAGAATAGGAAAACACCCCGGTGGACTCTGCACTGCACCCACTGCAATACACAAGAGACAGTAAAACACATTCTGTTAGACTGCAAAAGATATGAGGAAGAAAGAACTGAGCTAGATTGGAAAGTAAAACATGACACTAAAGAACTTGCTGGGAAAAACATATGGAAAAGTACACCGTGCCCTAATAAATTATCTGAAAAATACTGGGATAAGTGAGAGACTTTAGTAATTTAGTATGAATATAGTTAATTTATTTATTATTATTGTTATTATTATTATTACTTTTTTCCCCTGCCAAACTGCTGAATACCCTCCAGTCCAGTAGGTGGCGGTAATGCACCGTAAGTTGGTTTGCCAACTGCCATTAAAACCAAAAGAAGAAGAAGCGAAGAAGAAGGAGAACGATGCGTCAACGAAAGTACAAAACGCTCGATCGTCACGTGATTCACGTAAACTTCAGATAGTTCCAGGAAGTTATTGGCGGGCAATTTGAATCCAGAGTTAGAGAGACAAAAGTGTGATTTTTGGTAATTAGTAGCATTGCATGTAATGTAATATATTTATTCATTTAAAATATTTATATAACACACCGACATGTATGTAGTATGTATATATAGTTACATCAATGATGATTGTAAAAAAAAAATAAAAAAAATTTAAATCCACTAATATTTGAGGATTAGTGTGGTCAATTGCCATTACCTGCCTTGTTAACATATCATGGTTAAAGACCTTGTTGCTGTTGTTTTAAATTAATATTTTTTATGTTCTTAAATTTATAAGCTAGTTAAGGGCAATCAGTATCATCTTTATGACTTTCATATATATATTTTTTTATGCATTTTGACTTTTGCTATGCACTCATGCTGTAGCGAAGGATTAATAAGTTTCTAATAAAATTAAAAGCATGTCAAGCATTTTATCTGTGTCCTTTCCTCAATGTTGTCCTTGTATACTGTCCACCATAGTTCCCTGTACTGCATGGGAATGCTCCAATCGCTCAGAGAAAGGAGTACCAATGCATGGTTTTCCCACTGACACAGAGAGGAGAAAAAAAATGGTTGGTTCAAATCAGCAGGTGCAATCTAAATATAACAAAGCAGTACAACACCAAGAAAATAGTGAGGTAATCATACTTAAGTGTATTTGCACTTTTTCCACAAAGACCACACCATGGGGAAGTTTAATGTTAGGTTTATTTAAAAAAGGAACAGCGAAAGACTTACAAAACCCAGTGAGCTGAGACTCATGGTGAGGGTGCTGTCTCATTGCAGGGAGTCTTCAGGCAGTCTTCAGGGTACGCGAAGCTGGTGGGTTGAGCAGTCGCGTTTTCCGAAGCTCGTAATAGTTGTTCCCAAAAGTCTGTTTGAAGTGAGTATTTCCCACTGTTCCGTGTCAAGATGTATTTACAAAAACTGATTAAATCTGCCAAACTAAAAATAGATGCCAAAGGGAAAGTTCCCTCGCCTAATATTGAAAAGAAAGATAAGGCAAAAGAAAGTGAATACGACAATGTATTGGAGGTTTCTGTGCAAAATAAAAGAGAACGCGGTGATGGCACCCTTCCTTCAATGACAAGCAAAAAGCCTGTGGAAAAAAAGGATTAAGCCAACAGCTAACAGAGACAAGGCTGAAATCTCAAATGAAACCATTTTAGCTGCAATATTTATCTGTATAAATATCTGGAAAGGAGGGTGGATGTGAAGCTGGCATATTTAAGTGAACAATCCAAACAAAGCCATCATTATTGCTAGCTGAACGAAGGCGATTTAGCTCAACACGTAAGAAGTTAAGGAGTGTGAAAAAAGAGTCACTGACTTGGAGATACAAAACGATCATCTTCGCAAGGAGAACTGTGATCTTAAGGAGTGGGTGAGAGAACAATAAAGATATAGAATGAGGTGGCGTCTCCGTATCAAAGGCATGGAAGAGAAAAAAGACGAAGATATCAAATCATAGGTCATCCAAGCCCTCAGTAAGATTGCACCTATGGAATTAAAGGTGGAAGAAGATGTTGACATCGTCCACAGGCTGGGAAGAAGGATGGAAAATAAAAGCAGGAATGTCATTGTTCTGTTTGCTCAAAGATGGATTAAGGATGAAATCTGGAGACGACGCAAAAACTCCCCAGTTTGCAAGGCAGAAGGAATTTGATTCCCGGAGATGCTTCCTCGAGAGGATTTGAAAGACCGACGAAAGTTGTGGCCTCACATCGAACAAGCAAGGAGGGCAAGAAAGCCTGCTTTTTTTTTCGCGACCCATATGGCTTCATAGAAGGAAGACGGATCGGTGTTGACTGGTGAAGCGATGCGTTTCTAATTATCAGTTAGTGGGAAACTTTTTAATGGGACACTGGAGCTCTAGGCTATCTGAAAGTTACAGTTCATACAGAGACTGAATGTGAGTTTATATGTGGCTTGTTTATTGTTCAATTTGTGTTTTTATTTACTAGTTCTCTGTTTTTCCCTCTTTTTTGTTCTAGTATTAATGATTAAGGCCAAATTGTATTTGGTTCTTTTTATATGTTAGGGGCTTAAAGGACATTGTTAAAAGGAAAACAGTTTTTTTTGTAAAGACCAGAAAGCTCAGTGTATGTTTCTACAAGAGACTCATTCTTTGTACTTGGATGAGTCCTCTTTCTGGACTAATCAATGGGGTGATAAGATTGTTTTCAGCCATTTCTAACTGTTGTGGAGGAGTGGCAATATGCTTCAACAAATGTCCTGGGGAATTCATAACTTATAAAGCTTATGGAAGTGGTCATTGGTTGATGGTGGTACTAAAAACTGATGGCCTTTTTATTTTATTAATATTCATGGCTTTAATAATACAGCTCAAAACCAGAAATTAATAGGAGCTATTTCTAATATGATTGCAGAATCTAAAGTGCAGTACACATCTAATAATGCTTTGGTAGGAGGAGACTGGAATATGGTTCAGGATGAGTGGAAATATAGATCACCTATATATGGCCTAGATGGGAAAATTATTTGAGCGATGTTTGGAGATATTTAAATCCTGAGGTTAAATGTTTTACGTGGTTTAAACCTAATGGGGAGAGCAAATCTAGAATGGTTAGTTCTGGATGGTTAGTGATAACATTCTAAAATATGCTTCACAATCTACAATTTCTAAAGCTCCGTTAACAGATCATTGTTTTATATATCTTGTTTTAGAACCCATATTTAAGCAATTTAGAAACAAAGGGGATTGGAAGTTTAATGCCTGTCTCTTACAAAATGAAGAATTTGGCGTTAAAATCAAGAAATTAATAAGGAATATAGAGATAAATGATTCTTTTGATTGTAATATAAGTAAATGGGAAATTTTTACATTTATAATTAGGGAATTTTTCATATGTTTCTCTAAGAAACTAAACAAAGAAAAAAGGAAGTATGAAAGTAATTTAATTTGTGAAATAAGTCAGTGCTGTAACAAACCATTTAAAAATAATTATGAAAATAATAAGGTGATGGGGCTTCAAAGTAAATTAGATCATCTTTATCTTGAGAGTGCACATGGCACCTTTATAAGATCGCATGCCAAATGGATTGAGGTAGGTGAAAAGAACTCTTCATATTTCAGTAATTTAGGAAAAAAAAAGGCAGCAAAGAAACTCTATCAGTAGTTTAATGATTCAAGAAGAGGACTGCAAAGATTTTAGAAGAATTGAAAAATAAGTGTTTCTGTTCTATTCTAAATTATATTCTTCAGATTTTTCCTCAGAGGATAAAATCCAGAAAAATATTCCGCATACTGAGGACTCTTTTAAAATTTTATGTGATTCAGATCTTAGGATTGAAGAATTGGATTCAGTTGTTATGAAGATGCCTTTAAACAAATCCCCAGGGACAGATGGGCTTACTAATGCTTCTTTTAAAAAAATTGGGGGAATTTGACAAATCTATTACTCAGTGCCATAAAGGAATGTATTGAGAGGAAAGAGTTAAAAGTATGAAAGCAAGGCTTAATTACACTGATGCCCAAAACTTCCCAAAAATCTGAGACCTAAAGTATCTCACAAAAGTGAGTACACCCCTCACATTTTTGTAAATATTTGATTATATCTTTTAACGTGACAACACTGAAGTAATGACACTTTGCTACAATGTAAAGTAGTGAGTGTACAGCTTGTGTAACAGTGTAAATTTGCTGTCCCCTCAAAATAACTCAACACACAGCCATTAATGCCTAAACGGCTGGCAACAAGTGAGTACACCCCTTAGTGAAAATGTCCAAATTGGGCCCAATTAGCCATTTTCCCTCCCCGGTGTCATGTGACTTGTTAGTGTTACAAGGTCTCGGGTGTGAATGGGGAACAGTTGTGTTGAATTTGGTGTCATTGCTCTCACACTCCCTCATACTGGTCACTGGAAGTTCAACATGGCACCTCATAGCAAAGAACTCTTTGAGGATCTGAAAAAAAGAATTGTTCCTCTACATAAAGATGGCCTAGGCTATAAGAAGATGGCCAAGACCCTTACACTGAGCTGCAGCATGGTGGCCAAGACCATACAGGACAGGTTTCACTCAGAACAGGCCTCGCCATGGTCGGCCAAAGAAGTTGAGTGCACATGCTCAGCGTCATATGCAGTGGTTGTCTTTGGGAAATAGACGTACGAGTGCTGCCAGCATTGCTGCAGAGGTTGAAGGGGTGGGGAGTCAGCTTGTCAGTGCTCAGACCATACACCGCACACTGCATCAAATTGGTCTGCATGGCTGTAGTCCCAGAAGGAAGCCTCTTCTAAAGATGATGCACAAGAAAGGCCGCAAACAGTTTGCTGAAGACAAGCAGACTAAGGACATGGATTACTGGAACCATGTCCTGTGGTCTGATGAGACCAAGATAAACTTATTTGGTTCAGATGGTGTCAAGCGTGTGTGGCGGCAACCAGGTGAGGAGTACAAAGACAAGTGTGTCTTGCCTACAGTTAAGCATGGTGGTGGAAGTGTCATGGTCTGGGGCTGCATGAGTGCTGCCGGCACTGGGGAGCTACAGTTCATTGAGGGAACCATGAATGCCAACATGTACTGTGACATACTGAAGCAGAGCATGATCCCCCTCCCTTCGGAGACTGGACCACAGGGCAGTATTCCAGCATGACAATGACCCCAAACACACTAATGAAGCTGAGGGTGAAGGTGATGGACTGGCCAAGCATGTCTCCAGACCTAAATCCTATGCAGCATCTGTGGGGCATCCTCAAACGGAAGGTGGAGGAGCACAAGGTCTCTAACATGCACCAGCTCCGTGATGTCGTCATGGAGGAGTGGAAGACGACTCCAGTGGCAACCTTTGAAGCTCTGGTGAACTCCATGCCCAAGAGGGTTAAGGCAGTGCTGGAAAATAATGGTGGCCACACAAAATATTGACACTTTGGGCCCAATTTGGACATTTTCACTTAGGGGTGTACTCACTTTTGTTGCCAGTGATTTAGACATTAATGGCTATGTGTGCAAATTTACGCTGTTATACAAGCTGTACTCTCACTACTTTACATTGTAGCAAAGTGTCATTTCCTCAGTGTTGTCACATTAAAAGATATAATCAAATATTTACAAAAATGTGAGGGGTGTACTCACTTTTGTGAGATACTGTATCACTTTGCTTAACACCAGTTACAAAAAAACATTCTGGGCTATTGCTGCTAGGCTGAAAAAGGTATTTCTATTATAATTTAATGAGACACAATCAGGGTTTCTGGAAGGAAGGTCAATTCATAATAATATTAGACTGGTTTTTAGATTTACTTGATTATAATGATGTGGTTAAAGGGAGTGGGTTTCTACTTCTTCTTCTTTTTTTTATTATAGATTTTTATAAAACATTTGATGCCATTGAGCATCCATTTATTTTGAAAACCTTACAGCATTTACATTTTTTGATCAAGAATTGATATAAATTGAATTGAAATGTTATATAATGGAATCAACAGCTCTGTAGCTCAAGGCCATGGAACCTGCACAAGATTTCCGATTTAAAGGGGAATTCATCAGGGTTGTGGTAGCTCACCGTTATTGTTTATAATGGTTACAGAGCTATCTATATTGATAAAAAATAATGGCATTGAAGGTTTAATGGTGTTGGATAGGCAAATAATAAGTCAGTTTGCTGATGATACAACATTGTTTTTAAAAAAGGAACATCAAATTTCACTAGCCTTACATTCTGTTAAGCAGTTTCCTAAAGCTTCAGGGTTACATTTGAACCTAGAAAAATGTGAAATGTTAACGTTACACGAATTTCCTCTGCAGTCATTATTTAATATCCAAATTCAGAGGGAAGTTAAATATTTGGGGATTATTATTTCTAACCCGAATGATTAAATCAATAAATAAAGTGAATTTAAAATTAATTTGGAGAAATAAATGTCAGTACATAAGAAAGGAGTACAGGACTTTAAAAATATGAAGATGGGGTGTAAATGTGATTGATTTTGACATTATGAATGATGTACTGAAATTGAAATGGTTAAAATCCTATATTCAAAATAGCCACTCTTTTTGGTTTATTGTCCCCAGTGCAATCTTTAAAAACTGGTTGGAATAAACTTTTTTCTATGTTGTGACTTTAAATGAACCTCATTACCAGTGAAACTTTCTATCAGCCTTCCATCAGCAAGTGCTACTCTATTGGAAACTATTGTTTAAACATAACTGTACACCTTACAACACTCCAGTTTGGAATAATAGATATATAAAGTTAGGCAGAAAATCTGTATATTTCGAAGAATGGAAATCCAAAGGGATTTGGGCTATTGCTCATTTTTTGGATGATAATGGAAATTTGTTACTGTATATTCGGGTTTGTATCATGATGCAAAAATGTTACGATATGTATTGTAGAGTTACTATATATATATATTTATTATAAATAAAATTTCCGTCGCAGTGGGACAGGAGTTTGCTCAGCAGAAAACTCCAGATGGCCAATCCGCCCCGTTATGTAATATGTATAATCTGCATTTATGCATAATCTGCATTTTTAGGGGTCCTTGTCTTCTGGGGGCCCAAGGCAGCTGCCAAACTTTGCCTAGTGCTAAGTCAGCCCCTGTATGTTGGCTCTATCAAGCCAACATAAAAAGTTACCACAGTATGCAACCAAATATAGAAAGTTAAAGTGCACCTATTATGTTTTTTCAAATATTACCTTTCATGTAGTGTGTTATATAGCTATTTGTGAATGTAAAAACGTCTGCAAAGTTTCAAAAATCAAAGTGCATGACAAACAGGGTTATTGACTCCAAAAAGAAGGAACCAATTCTGAACACCTTAAATGAGTCATTAATAATTCCAGGCTTCTTCTTTTTTTCTTCTTTTTGTTTTAATGGCGGTTGGCAAACCAACTTAAGGTGCATTACCACCACCTACTGGATTGGACTGTGGGCAGTGGAGTGTTGGCAGAAAAAAAGTAATAATAATAATAATAATAATAATAATAATAATAATAATAATAATACCATTAACAACAATATATAAATAAACAAAAATAAAGAGATAAATAACTATATACTAGATAATCCTACTATATTACTAAAGTCTCTCACTTATCCCAGTATTTTTTAGATAGTTTATTAGGGGGCGGTGCATTTTCCCAGATGTTTTCCCGATAAGTTTTCTAGTGTCATGTTTTGCTTTCCAATTTGCATCTCTAGCTCAGTTCTTTCTTCCTCATATCTTTTGCAGTCTAACAGGACGTGTTTTACCGTCTCTTGTGTACTGCAGTGTGTGCAGAGTCCAGTGGGGTGTTTTCCTATTCTGTTTAATGCTAGATTTAAGCCAGCATGACCTATCCTAAGACGCGTAATTATCATCTCTTCCTTTGGGTTTCTGCCCTGCCTTACACTCATGCCTACTTGTTTTTGTATAGTATATAGGTGTCATCTGGTGTCAGCTGTGTCCCGGTATTCCTGCCATATTTTATGTGTGTCCCTTTATAATGGTTTTGATCTCTGCTCTACTTAATGGTACTTGCATATCAACTGTTTCATGGTTTATCAATCTTTTTGCCAGTACATCCACAGTTTCATTTCCTTCTACCCCTAAATGTGCAGGAACCCAGAAGAAGGAAACATTCAGCCCCTTAGCATGAAGTATGAGAAGCAGGTAAAGTATTTGGTAGACAAAGTCTTGTCTGCATGAGGTTTTCCCAGACTGTATATTTGATAGTGTTGACAGACTATTGCTATACAGTGAGGGAAAAAAGTATTTGATCCCCTGCTGATTTTGTACATTTGCCCACTGACAAAGAAATGATCATTCTATAATTTTAATGGTAGATTTATTTGAACAGTGAGAGACAGAATAACAACAAAAAAAAATCAGAAAAACGCATGTCAAAAATGTTATAAACTGATTTGCATTTTAATGAGGGAAATAAGTATTTGACCCCTCTGCAAAACATGACTTAGTACTTGGTGGCAAAACCCTTGTTGGCAATCACAGAGGTCAGACGTTTCTTGTAGTTGGCCACCAGGTTTGCACACATTTCAGGAGGGATTTTGTCCCACTCCTCTTTGCAGATCTTCTCCAAGTCATTAAGGTTTCGAGGCTGACGTTTGGCAACTCGAACCTTCAGCTCCCTCCACAGATTTTCTATGGGATTAAGGTCTGGAGACTGGCTAGGCCACTCCAGGACCTTAATGTGCTTCTTCTTGAGCCACTCCTTTGTTGCCTTGGCCGTGTATTTTGGGTCATTGTCATGCTGGAATACCCATCCATGACCCATTTTCAATGCCCTGGCTGAGGGAAGGAGGTTCTCACCCAAGATTTGACGGTACATGGCCCCGTCCATCGTCCCTTTGATGCGGTGAAGTTGTCCTGTCCCCTTAGCAGAAAAACACCCCCAAAGCATAATGTTTCCACCTCCATGTTTGACGGTGGGGATGGTGTTCTTGGGGGGATTGGCAGCATTCCTCCTCCTCCAAACACGGCGAGTTGAGTTGAAGCCAAAGAGCTCCATTTTGGTCTCATCTGACCACAACACTTTCACCCAGTTGTCCTCTGAATCATTCAGATGTTCATTGGCAAACTTCAGACGGGCATGTATATGTGCTTTCTTGAGCAGCGGACCTTGCGGGCGCTGCAGGATTTCAGTCCTTCACAGCGTAGTGTGTTACGAATTGTTTTCTTGGTGACTATGGTCCCAGCTGCCTTGAGATCATTGACAAGATCCTCCCGTGTAGTTCTGGGCTGATTCCTCACTGTTCTCATGATCATTGCAACTCCATGAGGTGAGATCTTGCATGGAGCCCCAGGCCGAGGGAGATTGACAGTTCTTTTGTGTTTCTTCCATTTGCGAATAATCGCACCAACTGTTGTCACCTTCTCACCAAGCTGCTTGTCAATGGTCTTGTAGCCCATTCCAGACTTGTGTAGGTCTACAATCTTGTCCCTGACATCCTTGGAGAGCTCTTTGGTCTTGGCCATGGTGGAGAGTTTGGAATCTGATTGATTGATTGCTTCTGTGGACAGGTGTCTTTTATACAGGTAACAAGTTGAGATTAGGAGCACTCCCTTTAAGAGTGTGCTCCTAATCTCAGCTCGTTACCTGTATAAAAGACACCAGGGAGCCAGAAATCTTTCTGATTGAGAGGGGGTCAAATACTTATTTCCCTCATTAAAATGCAAATCAATTTATAACATTTTTGACATACGTTTTTCTGGATTTTCTTGTTGTTATTCTGTCTCTCACTGTTCAAATAAATCTACCATTAAAATTATAGAATGATCATTTCTTTGTCAGTGGGCAAACGTACAAAATCAGCAGGGGATCAAATACTTTTTTCCCTCACTGTAGAAGCTATAGCGACATCTTGGTTCTCATGATTTTTTTCCAACCACTGCAGTGCCAATAGGACTCCTAATAATTCTACAGTGTACACTGATAAGTGATCGGTCACTCTTATTATTTGAAGGGGTGAGGGGTCACTTAGGGGTGTAGGTTGAAGGGGTGAGGGGTCAAGGACATGACTAAGGACATGGATTACTGGAACCATGTCCTGTGGTCTGATGAGACCAAGATAAACTTATTTGGTTCAGATGGTGTCAAGCGTGTGGTGGAGTACAAAGACAAGTGTGTCTTGCCTAGAGTCAAGCATGGTGGTGGGAGTGTCATGGTCTGGGGCTGCATGAGTGCTGCCGGCACTGGGGAGCTACAGTTCATTGAGGGAACCATGAATGCCAACATGTACTGTGACATACTGAAGCAGAGCATGATCCCCTCCCTTTGGAGACTGGGCCGCAGGGCAGTATTCCAGCATGATAATGACTTCCCTTGCTAAAGAAGCTGAGGGTGAAGGTGATGGACTGGCCAAGTATGTCTCCAGACCTAAACCCTATTGAACATCTGTGGGGCATCCTCAGATGGAAGGTGGAGGAGCACAAGGTCTCTAACATCCACCAGCTCCATGATATTGTCATGGAGGAGTGGAAGAGGACTCCAATGGCAACCTGTGAAGCTCTGGTGAACTCCATGCCCAAGAGGGTTAAGGCAGTGCTGGATTATAATGGTGGCCACATAAAATATTGACACTTTGGGGGCAATTTGGACATTTTCACTTAGGGGTGTACTCACTTTTGTTGCCTGCGGTTTAGACATTAATGGCTGTGTGTTGAGGTATTTTGAGGGGACAGCAAATTTACACTGTTATACAAGCTGTACACTCACTACTTTACATTGAAGCAAAGTGTCATTTCTTCAGTGTTGTCACATGAAAAGATATAATCAAATATTTACAAAAATGTGAGGGGTATACTCACTTTTGTGAGATACTGTATATGCTAAGCAGCCATAATCAAAGGCGGCTCTCATAAGAGCCTGATAGATATTTATGAGCAATGCCCCACTTGCTCCCCAGTCTCGCCCTGACAGACATCTCAGAACATTATTAATCTTTTTACATTTGTTCTTAATTTTATCAATGTGCAGACCCCAGGTCAGCTTCTCATCAAAAAGCACTCCTAAAAATCTCACAGCCTTGACCTGTTCAAGATCTATTCCATATAATTTAAATGGTACTGTTTTATGATGTTTAGAAAAACATGTACCTTGTGATTTTGAAATTGATAGTTTAAATCCCCATTCATTGCCCACTGTTCTACTTTCCCTATTGCATGTTGTATTTTCTTTCTTATATATTCTATATTCCGACCCCTAACCCAGAGTGCCCCATCATCTGCATAAAGCGACTTACCTATATTTTCTCCGACCTGATCAAATATGTCATTAATCATAATATTAAACAGTATTGGGCTACATACACTGACTTGTGGGGTACCATTTTCCACTGCATATCTATTTGAATACTCTGCACCCACTCTAACTTCTATTGTTCTTCTGTTCAGGAAGTCTAATACACAATTATATATCTTACCATTTATTCCTAATTTGTTGAGTTTAATTAGAAGTCCATCCTTCCAAAGCATATCATATATGCTTTTTCAACATCAAAAAATACACCAATTACACTTTCTTTGTTAGTTTGAGCTTTCCTAACTTCTGATGCTAGGCATAATATAGAATCCATTGTCCCCCTATCTTTACAAAATACTGACTCATAAACTGAAAGAAGACCTTTACTTTCTATATAGTGATCTAATCTATCTGTTATCATCCTCTGAATAGCTTTGCCTAACTGTGACGTTAATGCTATGGGTCTATAGCTTGCTGGATCTGACGGGTCTTTGCCAGGTTTGATTATTCGCACTATAACTGCCTGTTTCCATGTTAATGGGATTTTTCCTGTATTCCATATCATATTGAACAGTCTTAATACTACATCAAGTGTGATGTCTCTCATGTGACCTAACGTGCTATAGCGCATGCCGTCTTTCCCTGGTGCCGTTTGCCGTGCATTTGATATGGCTCTTTTTAATTCAAATAGAGTAAATGGCAAGTCCAACTCTCCCCCTGATGTAGTCCTTCTTTCTACTATCCCTGGATTTGGAGCAAGTGTCTGATCTCTACACTGCTTAGCTGTTGAGGATAGATTTTCAGTACTGTGGATCTTCACAAAAGTTTTTACCAAAAGTTCTACTTTTTCTGCATTGATAATCACATTTTTATTATTGCTACTTAACACTGGTATTTCTACACTGTTTCTTATTCCGCTCATTTTCCTAATTGTTCTCCATATATCTGATAGCTGGGTTTCTCTTCCAATTTTATTGCAGAATTGTCTCTAATATACACATTTGGCTGATCTAATTGTTTTCCTAACTACTGCTTGCACCCTTTTATAGTTAAAGTTTCCAGTGTATGGTGAGCTTTGAGTTGCCTAAAAGCTTTATTTCTCTTTTTAATTACTATACTACAGCTCTCATTCCACCATGGTACGCGCTTTCTTCGTTTACTTCTTGTCTTTTTAGGAATTGTTTCTTCAGCTGTTTGTATAATTGCTGTGGTCACTTTTCCATTCATTTCTTCTACATCTGTAATATCCTTATTCACTAATTCCACACATTTTATTTCACTCACCATTTGGAACATCTGCCAATCAGCTTTATCTAACTTCCACCTTGGTGTTCTCACTTCACTATCCTGGTGTATATCTACCCCAATCCTGGTTATTATTGGATAGAGATCAGTACCTACGGTCAACTGGTGTAAAACCTCCCATGTGCTGATTCCTGCTATTTCAGTAGACGTTACTGTCAGATCAATGGCACTTTCTGTGTTATGTGAACTACTATACCGTGTGCCCTTCCCGTCATTAACACATACCAAGTTTTTATCGTCTATAAATTCCTCTATTACTGATCCATTTATATCTGTATTCTTACTCCCCCATATTGTGCTGTGTGCATTAAAATCCCCACACCATACTATTTTACTATTACAGGGATTATAAAAGTTGACTGTCGTTATACTGTCTTTTCCTGTCCATATTCTGACTACCACAGATTCATGTTCTTTCCCTTTACTGATTAGATTATATTTCACATCTACCACATTATTATTTCACATCTACCACATCTGTTTGCCCTTACATATTGCTGTTACATGGCCATATTTTTGCCATTTAAAGCATCTCAGTGGTGGAGGAATATATGGTCTGGCCTCATAGCTCATATATCCTATGTACACCTTACTTGGCAGTCTAGATTTGTCAAACTTAATCATCACAGGCAAACTGTCGCATTTCTCCCCATTTCTAGTTGTTTTAAGACTTTTTGCTTCTAGTACTTTTGCCCCTGAGACATCGTCTTTTATTTGTTCCTCTGTATCCTTGTTCCTCTGTATCCCTGAGATGACTCCTTGAACCCATTTTTTAATATCCAATCAACGAACAATGAACGCTCTTACCATCTATTTTATTCAGTTGCATGGCTTTCCCTTGCTGGGCTTTATTTCTAGAACTAATCAGTAGTGATCCACTTCTCAATATTTTAGCACACTTTACCTCCCCCAGTAGTTTGTCTATCAATTTTGTTAGCTGAACTGGATTCCACTTACCAAACTTTGTCCCTTCTTGAGATAATTTTAGGATTACTGTGTATTCCTCTTCCTGTTTTGTTGCTAACACTTTACTCGCCATCTGTTTCCTCTGGGTTATACATTCTCTTTTCCTTTTTTCCCATTTTCTCAATCATATTATGTTCCATACACTCCTATCTCTCCCGCCATCTTCTTCAAACACCATCTCACTTCCTGACTCGTCACTTCTTTCTGCTATCTCCTGCCCAGTCACAGTACTCAATTCCAGACTTACTTCCTGTACAAACCTATGTAGGTTTGTAACAAAAAACCCACCTCTGGTCTTCATTGGCTGCTCGAGAACAGAAGGAGCTGAAACTTGTTATGGTAGTGGGTGTTTCCTCCCCTCACGCTGACAGGGGTAGACCAATCACAACAGAATGGGACATCTGACAAATCAGACCAGAGTATGCTCTCTGAAAGGAGGAGTTTAAATGGAATCCATTACAACGGGTCACTGAACGAGTCGTTTGTGACACTCCTGGGGGGAAAAGGGGTAATGTTGCAGTTTAAATTATGAGCACATTAAAGTGTTTTTTGACCTGGGATGCATGTACATTTATTGTATGAAACCTTTAAAACAAAATTAGTCAAGTTTCAAAAGCATAATATGTGTGCTTTTAAACTATATTTATCTTTCCCATCACAGACCCTTTTAAATCCTAATTTGGCATTTCACCATTTTCCCTTTGTTCTGAATTAACGTAATAATTAACTCAATAATTTAACCATTACTTGAAACATTTCCCCTGTGACGCACAATCTCTTGGAAAAGTGCAACGGCGGAAACAATTTCTGGTAAACTTAGCGCTGTAAGATCAACTATGCAGCTGCTTCTTCTACCCAGAATGCCCTAGTAAGCGGAAGTTGCGGTCTTGACGCTACAGTAGAGGCTCCGCCCACTCTAACAGGAGGACAGCACAGGCTGGGCGCGAGAAGAAGGACAACGGGGAAATAGAGCGACTGCGGATGAACGAAATGGCGAGAAGACGATGGTGCGTTAACAGGTCCGAGATAAGATGCAAGAAATGTGGAGAGAAAATACGACGTCTTTTTGTTCAGATGACAAAGCTGGACCTCGCGTTTGGATTTTGGTAAGGATTTGTTGCGAGCCAAGTGTACGATCGTCCTTAGACGAGTTTTGAGGTATTCCAATATGGTGGAAATGGAGAAGGTTCACTGTTGTAAAAAAAAAAATGGCCATGATGGGGCCAGCGCAAAGTCATGAATTTTTTTCCCCAGTCGATTAAACGTACAATATTTGGTGCAACTATGTGGTGAAGAACAAAACGAGTTTTGGTAATAAAATGGAGCGCATATAGCACACGTCAACGAAGAAAAAGCAGACTTTTTCTGACTACGCATTTAAACTGCTTTGTCCTTGAAAGGACGAACGACCTTGCCAGGATTGAATGAGGGGAAAAAAACGAATTAAATGCAAAACATTAGAAAAGGTTGTTACAGTTGATGTGTGCCATTTTCAGTATGAACATTTGGGATGACATTTTTTGGAAATTGTTTTGAATGTGCCTTTCAAGACTAAAGTATTCAAATATATATTTTAATTACTATGTTATTTAACGTTTTTTTAAAAAAAATTTTTTATTTAATTTTTCACTTTAGATGTACTTTATTCTGGTCTTGCAAATAATGTCAGTATAAACATTTACTGGAAAATTTGAGTGTCATTGTTTTATTTATTTGTTCAAGAAAGTCTGTACACTTATTTACTAAAACTGTTTCTCCATTTGATGACGTGTAGAGAATGTGATGTTACATATGTTCAGCTTTTATTGTTTATTCAGTATTTTCTTCGATGTTAAATACCAGGGTGTTGGCTTTTAACCCTTAGTGGTGCAGAAAACCACCATTTTCTTCAACAATTTCAGAGTATTTTTAGCTTCACTTTTGTCGTCTTTATGGTTGTGTAAATTATTTCATTTCCAGAGCCCAGATTAAGAAGCCCAAAATAAAGTGACAATAAATTCAAAGATGTATATATTTCACTAACCAAGTTCACACAATAATTTTCTTCTATTGTTCACGCTGTGAAATTGCATAGACATTTGAATTGTTTGCCACATGAATGTAAATATGTAGTTTTACTTTCCTTGTATTTAGCAGCGTATTCAGTGTCTTTGGTTTATGTTATTTATTATTCAAACATCAGTATATGAACACTTACAGATCCTTATGGGTGGTGGGGTTGGGGGTTAATAATTGTTATTGAAGCTGCCACACGTTACGGTATTCAAATGTAACCTTACGTTGGGTAATTGTACACATTGGCAATTTCATGCCCATTTTGTTCTGTCATGGGCCCTCATTGAGACAGCTGTAACATTTTATTTACGTTTAATAAACAGTGGTGTATTGTTTGTGAGTTAAACCTGTATGATACTCTGTAAACTGAGATAGTGTCATCTTTGTTACCTGATTTAAAAAAAAAAAAAAAAAAAAAAAAACTCCTCAAAATGCCTATTGACAGCTAATTGTTTGCAACTCTTCTATACAGGCAGACACCACTGGTCAAAAGATGATGGAAGAATACTTATTTCCATACTAAAATTATGTAAGTGCCCCCAACTTTTCCAAGTTGTGTAGATTGTGGCTATCTATTACTTTGTAACCATTAGGGCAAACTGTACATCAGATAACAATGTTTTATGTCTTTTATTTTATGTTTAAAGGAACCTGTTCCAGATATATGCAAAGTTGGAGGAAGAGAACTAATGGAAGAATCTGGTGTAAGTATTGAACTCGTGGTCAGGTTTTGACTGATTAATTTAATTTAACTAATTATAGAATGTAATGTCCTATGGATTCAGTTTTATGGACTTATTAAAGTTTAACCAACTGCTTGGAATTGCAATTGCATTGCTGTTTAGTACAACATTTGGCCTTAAATTAAAATAAGTGTAGATAGCAGAATTTGCTGCATTACTGATGTTATTTTGTTTGATGCAGTAATACTTGTTGGTTTTTTGTTATTTTGTACCGACTGTTCGGAACCAATGTATGTGTGCCCATTTATTTATTTATTTATTTATTTATTTATTTATTTATTTATTTATTTATAGAATCAATAGCAATCACAGTATAGGCTTTAATTGGAAAGATTATTTATTTTCTTTGGAGGATGAGTAAACAGCTAGTCAGCTATTCATAAGGAAAAAGGTCAGCTGTATAGGTTGTGGATTTCTGGCTTCTTTCAGTTATTATTTAAGCATTTTCTACTGCTGATATGCTTCCAACATTGATGAAAACAAAAATTCAAAACTATCATGGACACATTAGATATGATTATCATGGTTAAAAGGATTTTTGCTGGATAACCAAATCGGTCTCTCAGTATAAAACAGGTTTGATTGAAAATCAAGTAATTTGATTTTAAATGATTGTAAAACTGTTACTTACACCTGTATTAGAATTTGAATGTTGGCTGGTATTAAAAACTGATTGAATGAGGTGTATTAATTGAATCAGTTCAACTGTAATCACTATGTAAACATATGAAGTGTATATTTTAAAAGATTCTATTGAAAGCATTCATGATTATGAACTTTAGCTTTCTGGAGTTTTGACATGTCTAATGTGTTTAATTATAACTTAAACATATTTAAACATTTCTGTTTGGACACAATATAAGTAGTTATGAATAACAACCAAAAGTCAAAAACGTAGGAAAGATGCTTTGTAAAACACCAGGTTCACTCTTCAAAAATGTCTCCTCTATGTTAAAACTCTTGCATCAGGATGGCTAAAAGATGGCTTAGTTTTTTCTTCACACATGATTCAGGTATGATATCATGGATTTATTTTTAATAAAATTACAGTAATATTGTGGCATATGCAGATATGAATTGTGAGGCTTTATATCACTTGTAGCTTAGCTGTCATTATTATAACTTGTATAGCTCTCATATAATCAGACTGCAGGAGCGTGCAGTGTAGGTTAACTAAACCATAAAAACTAAATTCTAAAATAATTTTAAAGTATATCTTTCAAACAAGGCCCACAGGCCAAATCCAGATCATAGTCCACATGAACGGGGGGAGGGGGGATAATGCTGAAAGCCCATAGTACACTACTCAACATTTTACACTATCCAGAATTAACAGCAGATCAGTGGCGTAGTGACTTAGTAGTAAGTAACTATAGTTAGCATGGTGCATAAGATCTCATAGTGCTTAACTAAAACTGATGAGCGACTGCCTTTTTTCTTCATCCGAAGGGCAGGTACCATAAACCCCCACATATATGTGCACTCCGTTTTCTGCTGTGGCTGGCCTGACTGCGGCATGAAGCACAGGTTAAAATCAATGCATGTGTGTTGGGTTTGATGAAATCACACTCTTGTCGAAAAACATTTTGGAAGGAAGTGTTGTGCTGGCAGTGGTGTAACCAGAAATTAATTTTGGTGTGATGAAGAAATATATGCACATAATTTCATTATTGTTTTCCTGATCTGTACAATTAAATTGGTAAGTGTGACTCATGGATTTCTCATTCATTTACAGCACTAGGAGTGATGATTCAAATGTTTTATAAAGAACAATCTACCTTCAAAAAATATATATAGACCACAATTATGGCCCTCCATGGTTTCACAAAAATGCTACTGGGGGTTTGACACCTTTGTTTTAAAGCATCATTTATTCTGTGATTTGTTGGGAGTTTAAAAAGATAAGATTGTGTAGATTTAAACACTAGTTAATATAAAGCGCTTTAATACATGAACTGCTTGATACAGGCAGCTGAAAACAGTTCAAAAACATTTTTGGTGCAAATTGACTTGGTTTCTAATAAATCACTAGGTTTATTTGTATGTACATATTTAATTGCATCATATTTATTTGCTGTCATTGTTGTTTGAAGTATATATCCAAAACAGACTTATTGTGGTGCCAACATTATTTTAAGGTGAAGCATGGGACTCTTGCCATTGTTTCTCACACTGGTGAAGTTGCAACTTGTAATTTCCTGTATACAACCAGTAAAAACCATGGAAAGCACCCCTGAACTTGAAATTTAAACTCATTAACTTGGGGTAGGGTAGTGTCAGCTACCCATTCCTTCCCTGTTTGTGGTGTGACATCAACTCAACATCGCTGTTCTCACTGTGAACGATGTAAAGTACCCCTTCTCTATTTTTTAATTAGTCCATAATAGCTGTTTTGAGAAGGTATTCAACATTAATCACAAACGTTAGCTAGCTTTTTGCTAACACTACTTGCTATTGTCTGCTGGTTAGCTTGTTGCTAAGCTGTTCACTATTGTCCACTGTTGTTGCTGTGCTGCAATTACAGTACAAAATGTTGCATGAATGAAGTTTATAGCACCAGTAGCCACACAGGACTGTAACTGAAAATGTACAGTTATATTAGCTTTTTATAAGCTTTATGTGCTCTGACAGAGCAAACAAAAGACATGCTTTCATGGAAGCAACAATGCCCCTTCCTCCTTGTACGTCAAACATGCAGAGGTGGGAAATGACGATGTTACAACTTGCTAATTTGCAAGTTGTAATGTGCTCATATTACATGCAGGTATGGAGGTAGACCGCTTTTGTGAGCCCATGACACCCTGTAATGTTTGCAGATACATAACCTAGATGCAGAAGAATAAACCAAGCTTAAGTCTCTTTCCTTAGACAACAATTGCTTTATCATAGCTAGCTTGTTGCTAAGGTACGCACTATTGTCGCTGTACTGCAATTTCAGTAGAAAATGTAGCTTGTTTGAAGTACACAGTACTATTAGCCACTCAGCCCTGTAACTGTAAACATGCAGTTATAGTAGCTTTTTAGATGCTTTACATGCTCTGACAGAGCAAACAATAGACATGCAACATGCAATAGACATGCAACAATCCCCCCCCCCCCCCCCCCCCCCCCACACACACACTTTGCACATCGAACATGCCGAGGTGGCAAATGACATTACAGTGTGCACATTTCCACATACAAGGCACCACAAATGCAGCAGGAGACTTTTACTTTTTTACTGTATTTCCTGTAAATTTTGATTTGGTATATGTGGCACTGCCCACAAGTGTATATGCTCATATTACATGCAAGTATGGAGGTAGACACCTTTTGTGAGCCCACAGCACCCTGGCATGTTTGCAGATACACAACCTAGTCATGGAAGAATAAACCAAGCTTAACAGTATCTTTCCTTAGAGAATAATTGCTTTATCATAAATGTTAACTGGGTAGCTTGTTGCTAATGCTCCATGTTATTGTCATCTAGCTAGCTTGTTGCTAATTCACTATTGTCAGCTAGCTAGCTTGTTGCTAATTCACTATTGTCAGTTAGCTAGCTTGTTGCTAAGCTACTTACTAATGTCCACTGTTGTTGTTGTTGTTGTTGTTGTTGTTGTACTGCAATTTTAGAACAAATGTTGCATGAATGTTTGAAGTTCACAGTACCAGTAACAAATCAGCCCTATAGATGTAAACAGAATTCTAAAATCCGGAAATGGGTTAGCATGTTTGCACTTCCTGGTTCCATCTTCCTGAAGTCAGTGAATTTTTGGTTAAATGCCTGAAATAAGGTCTATGGTTAACACAAGCTCACGATATTTTCATGTTTTTTTTTTTGGCAACGTAAACTACATCAGTAATACCCCACTTGTGATTTTGTTAAGCTTTTATGTGTCTTGAAAAAGGCTGTCGCTAACAAGTGGATAAATGGGACTACAGAGGTTGTTGGGGACATTAAATGTCATCATACCTAACAGGAAAACTCCTCTACTACAGCCTTATGTTTATACTCACGTTCTTGATAACTTTTCCAACTCAAACTTGTATATTTTCAGTATTTTCCAATTGTATAGATTTTTAAAATGTTAGTGCTATAAATGAAAATTTGGTGGTGGTGACGTTGAAGTCATGTGGCCATGGTGTAGTTTGTTTATAGCCTTCTTTTAGCTTTTTAATTCTGGTGATTTATATTTAGGCTTTAAAATTCATAAGTTGTTTACAGTTGTGAAGATTGTTGGACAAGATGTGTAAGAATCATAAACTTTTGTTGGTCACACTTTTTTTCTGCACTAATCCAAAAGCCAATGGAAAAATCCTGTTGGCTTTTTGTTGAGGGAACTAGGGTGATGCTAACTTCTGAGTTGGCCTATCAAAATACGTCCTCCCTGCAGCACTCTATATGCTCATTTTAAATGCAAGTATGAAGATAGACACCCTTGTGAGCCCACAACACCCTGACATGTTTGCAGATAAACAGCCTAACAGAGAATAATAATGCTTTTTATTTCTCATAGCATCTGTCTGTTTGTGGACGTTGGTATGTGAGTGCTGGGAAAAGAATACGGCTTGGTAAGTCCATGTTCTTGTTCTTGTTCTTGCGGCTTGTTGCATCATATGTCTGTTGGAAAGGGCAGTGGTATCCGCTCACTCTACCTTAGGAAATGTAGACACCTATGCTTAAAAAACTAATGTGAGAAGTTCAAAGATGTACTCTTATGACAAACTTTTAAAGAAAAATTCTAACTATTAAAAGAATTCAAAACTACAAGGGCAGTCATCACTAATTAAAAGGATAAGGAGGTTTATGGTATAGTTATAGGTATTATGACAACATGACCAGAAATATTGCCACTTGGTCATAACATAGTTTTTCTCTGTACCTGAAATGGATCGTTATATAATTTTATATAACCATACAGAAAGCTAATGCCATCTTTTGTCATGTAGCCTGTCTTGATTTTGTGGAAGCATCGTCTTTCTTTTTTTTTTATTTTTATTTTTTTTTTAATTTAAAAAAAAAATTTTTTATCCTGACTTCTGGATAGGAATAAAAGAACCTGGGAACAGTTATGTACTTTTAACCAACATCTAATTATTCTAAAATTAAAGTCCTAAGAAATTGAGTTGGGGTTGTGCCTTAAATTTGAGTCCTCAAAATGGAAATGAATTTGACTGCACTTTTTCAGGAATATTGTGAATTTAGCACTTTGTCATTGCGTGTCCGAGCGTCAGACAGTGGTGTTGATTTAAAATGCTCCAATTAGTTCTAATATTGGAGTATAATATTTGGATCTTGAATCAAGTAATCCAAGCCCAATGTAACAAATATTCAGTCACCTAAATTTTTACATTTAACTACTAACCAAACTGTTTTATTGCATATTATGCAATATTAGTCCTGTCCCAATTATATATAAAGGTAGAAATATGGTAAAGTTGTCTGGTCACAGTAATTGAGCTAATAAGTGCTTGAACTATAGGGCTCTCTTATGATTTTCTTTTTTAGGAACCCAATTATTCTGTTATTTTGTTATTTTAGTACATCCACAATTAAGAGAGTCCTGTGTGGCCATCACAAACCCCTTACCTGAATCCCCTAAAAAATTGTGGACTGAAATGAAAGCATGTTTAAGGAAGGATGCCCACAAACTTGACTGAGTTACACCAGTTCTGTCTGGCAAATATTCTGGCAAAGCAAAGTTAGAAGCTTGTAGAAGGCTACCCCAAGCATATCAAAATAAAGTAAAAACCCTAACTGACTTTAACACATGAAACATGACATGAAATGTGTGGCGTTGGTATATGTACACTTTTGGCCTGAATTGTATTAGTTCATATCCATTTTTAATGTTCTGATTATCCAATAAAGTCCTACATTTAAATTCAATAAACAAATTTGGTCAATATTATTTACCAAATTTTATAATGCAGTTCCAGAACTGTATTCTGGAAATATACAGTTTCACAATTAAATATTTGACACAGATAGGTGTTCATTCCTTCTTTTAATAAAACGTCAATGTCTTATTCAGAAAGTGTAAGAATGTTATTACGTAAGTGATTACATTGTAATTATTAGCATTTATGAACTGAAACCATTGTACATGATGAGACAAATTTGACAATGACTAGAAATTTCACTTAACTATACTATAACTAAAAAAAAATAGGGCAGTGATAATTATCAAGAATATAAACTGCCCAAAAATTTTCAGAAATGGCATTCAGCAGTTTCCAATTGCAGACATGTGACATAGCAAACCAGATGTGTTTTATAATGTGGTAGGATTATTGTAATGCTTCCTTAAATTCTTTAGATGAAGCTAACTTTCAGCTGCAGTGATTGTTAGCTGTGAATAGCTAGGGAAGTGTAGTTTGCATTGAGGTTGAAATTGTTGTTGGTTGCTGCTGTTTTTGTCATTGCATCTTATCTGAATTTAGTAATTGGTGCTAGTAAAATTGGAATAAGACCACATTGTTCAAATGAGCTACTGTGCAAATTGCTAACATTATTTATAGAAGTTGCACTTATTGGTTGGATGTAATAAATTGCTGTCAAAACTTTTGCATCCAAGGCATTTGGTGCTTTGCCACTGTCGTACAAAGATTATTCAGTCTACCGTTATTCCAGTGGATTGACTGTAGATAACAGTAATTCAGTATATTTATATTAGTTTGTCAAGTCTAATATTGTTAACTTCAACTAGCTGAAGGATGGTTTCGTAATGTTTGTTTTTTAATATAAAGCTTTATGTGGATATATGCATTTGGGGTTTACATGTTTTCCCTTCTCCTTTTTGATTTCATTAAGAACCCCTACTGGACAAACAAGTGGAGACTACAGCTTTATCGGGAAGATGGCGACTCTGATTTTTGCTTTTGGATTTGCCAAATATTTTTTTTTTAAATGTAACTTTGATTGCAGTTGTATTCTGCTAGTAAATGTGCTAAATGCTTCATCCCCCCATGTTTGATAACGTTTTGTTAAAACGAAGTTGTTGTTTCAGTTTATGCTTGTATGATTATTCTAAGTTGAATATACATTTTTTTACTTAAATAAAAATTTAGTTTTTGAATATTGATTTTCTCTCATTTAATTGGGGTAATGTGTCTATAAGCTGAGTTAAGCCTTTCTTATTTAAAAAGGGCGTTATTACATAGTAAATGCATACTTGCTATGCAATTTATTACTTTTTCTGAATCTTACAATAAGTAATTTTTGTTTGATTATCATGGCTTCACAAATGAAACTTTAACTGTATTGGATACCCACAACCTTGTTACATATTTATAGTTTTCAGTCATACTAAACTTTACTTATATAATTTTTTAAAAAGAGCCTTCAATTTTGACTCTCCTGAGCAATCTATAGTAAAAAATAAATGGCAAATTCCAATAGATTTTCAGTAATTTCCATTTATGCTGCTGGATTTAAACAGTATTGACTTATGGTTCTGCAAATATAAAAGAATTAATGCTACAAAAGTATGCTCACAATGCTCACTTCTTTTAAAACAACCTTTTGTAAAGCGTGAAGATGTCCTAAAATGGTGTCCTTCACAGTCCAAAGCTCTAAAATGGCTCCCAATGTCTCATTTCCTGTCTGAGCAGGAAGTGATGGAGTCCTGAAATTTTTATATCCCTTGAAAACAAAGTAGTATGTGTTAAGATTGTATACTTATGCATTCTATATCATCGTTTTGTGTTCGTACAAACAGTTAAAGCTGAATACATAGAATACAGATTTTATATAAAATAAAAGGGGTGGGCCTTTTGGTACATCACCTGAGTCTGGGCTAAATCGAGAGAACGTCAATCAAAGGCTAAAGCCTGTGCGAGCTGGGAAGGAGCTTTAGATGGCGGATGAGCCTTGGGAAGGGGAACTCGTAGAGCTCGTCGACAGCACTTCTCACTCAACTTTGAACTTTAGCGCTCGTGTTCGTACTTATATTTTTAAAACATTAGATTAATTTGTGCTGTATCTGAATGTAGAAATGTCGCTGCATTGTTTTTGCGGTTTTATTTCGTCGAGAAAATATGTACCGCTTTAGCCTAGTCGTTGTTTTCTGTGCCTCGCGCTGGCAGCCATGGCTGTCCTCCATTTTTAGTGCGCTGCGCGCGGCTCTTTAGAAACTCGGCTCTCCATTCAAAAGGTCATTGTTGCCCTTCTTACATATATTTTTAGCTTATAAATAATATTTCGAATTGTATTGTCATCCGGATCTATCGAGATTTGTGTATATTTTTTCTTTTTGTTGTCAGTAATAAGTTCGATATTTTTATTCCGGCTGTGGATGTTACTGCTTCCTACATGTATTTCCCTACCTGTCTATGGAATAGGTATGTGTCCGTTGCAGGTTTTTGTCCGATCGGATGTATTTTGATTCTTTTAAAGATGTTTTCAGTCGTCCTTTGTCTTGATGACGCAGTAAGAATTTATGCATGTGGGATCTATTGCATTAAAAGTCTGAACTCGTTTGTTGCTTGTGACATTAAGCGGGTGTCATTTAATTCCCAATTTTAATCTCATAATATTTCTGATTAGATTTGTTATTTTTTCGGCAAACGTGTCAAGGCTGCTCATTTTCTCCTTACGAGGCAACGGGGGATTTTTTTTGCAATCCTGAAAGCAAAAGCAGGACTGATCGGACTTGCATGATGGTTTCACCCCCTCTCAACTTTTGACAGTTTAATACCTAGAGTAAAGATCATCGTTAACAGTTAAACAATATAACCATGTTGAAGAACAAGGACAAAAAGGAAGGAGACGACGCTTCGACTCAAAGCAATGTTTCGAGGTACGATTCTATATATTGTAATTAATTTTTCTTTACGTTTTGTCTTTGTTGTTTACTTTGATAGGCATGGTTGATCTCCTGTGCATCGGTTTTAGCCACAGTTTCTATGAAATAGTATGGTTTCACATCATTGACCTTGGTATAGTTGAATAGCCACACCCTGATTTTTAGTGGCATTTCTAATGGTGAATCCCATCTGTTCAGGCCTGTGTACACGGTTGATGTATCCAAACTCCAATATCTACATTTTTCATTCAGTGAAATCACAAGGTTTCTCATTTTCAATTACTTTTGTGCTATGACCTTGTCTGATTGCTTTGCACTGCATTGCACCATTTTTGTTATTTAAACAGTTTTTGTTCTCAAAACATTGATTTAGGTTGAGATTTGTTTGATAGCAGAATGATCTTAGAGACATTGTACACAGTTTTGCTATGTCTTAAGTCTGTAGCTGTTTTTGATTGAACATACCTTGGAACAAAACTGACCGAAACATGCATTTGTTAACAAGGTATAATGTACATATTTATGCAATATAATAATGCAGCTAATATTTTTATATCTTATGTGGAATGCAGTGATCTTAAGCATAATTTGAAACAATTAGTGTCTCTTTTAAAGTAAAAATTTGGTGGTTTGATAAAACGTTTTATACTTTTAAAAGTTTTCAGTGTATCTTCCCAACTTCCTACCTTCTGTCAGAGTCTCATGTATGCATTTAAACTTTTTGCACAGTATTGATGGGTATTTGGTAGTTATTCTCTCATCTTCAATAACTAATTTTTATTAGTAATAGTTCACAATTGCTTGCAGAATATGCAACAACTAGGGATCAAGCTGTGTATATGTGTATATTTAGTCAATAAAGGTTTTTTATTTTTATTTTAAATGTCTGGTACTAGTACATGAGTTTATCCTTATTCTATCTTCATGATGGTTTTTCATTTATTTATTTATTTATTTATTTATTTATTTATTTATTTATTTATTTTATAAACTTTTTCCCCATCTGTGCATATGCTGAGTAATGCGTTGTGGAGTAATCCAAAAACATTTTTTTTTTTTTTTTTTTTTTTAACATCCTGAAAGAAATGTTAATTATTAATGAACTCTGCCATAATTAATTCTGCAATATTTACAGTTACTACTGAATTACACTTAATGTGTAACAATGTGTGGGTGCACATACATTTACTGACTGTAGTCTGTCTCTTGCTATGTGCAGTTTGTGTCCAGATACAATATCCAGAAACAGTACCACTGTGGAGCTACACCTCAGCCGTTTTTAATTAATGCAGCTTTCAGATTCTGCAGTTGACACAGCTTCAAAACCCCCTCTGTCCTTAATATAAGTACCTCAATATAGGTAATAATGAAAACTAGAATGAATATTATGAATTCTGTTAATGACTTGCGTAAGTGCACAAAAATGCTAAACAGAGGGATGAAAACTGCTTAATGGATAAGTAAATGTAATCTTTTATACTGCACCTGTAATAAATGTTTAGGTAATGGAATTCAATAAAAAAAAAATACTTGTAGATTAAAACAGTGTTTTGTGAAGGTGTCAGGAGTGATCTTGGCTAAACATTGTTAAACATGGTTGATGCTTTTTTTCATAATTTCAGTCATCTGTGTTACAGTATAATATGCAGTCCCTGCTCAAGTTCATGTAGACTGGTCTTCATGTGTGTACCACTGGAGTATCTACTGAAAAGTTTAAATATTCTAAACTAGAATAACCAAAACACTTTATCCTGTTGAGTGGCGTTTATATAATCAAACGATACAGGTTTTCTTCTGAATCATGTCTGAGATACATACTTTGCTAACCAACATTTAATCTAGTTTTTTAATCTAGTCATTTAATCTAATTCTTAGTCTGGTGTCAGTTAAAATTTTATTTTATATCTCGTTGGAAAATGCTTGATGGTGTGGCTCATGCTGTGTGTGTGTGTGTGTGTGTATATGTATGTGTGTGTGTGTATATATATATATATATATATATATATATATATATATATATATATATATATATATATATATATATAAATAAATAAATTTATTTACGTGTATATATTTATTTACATGTATATATTTAAATATCTATACACAAACACACAGTGGTGCTTGAAAGTTTGTGAACTCTAGAATTTTATATATATATATATATATATATATATATATATATATATATATATATATATATATATATGAGAATGAATGAATGAATGAATAAATGACCTAAAACATCAGATTTTCACACAAATCCTAAAAATAGATAAAGATAACCAGATTAAACAAATGAGGCATAAATACTAGACTTGGTAATTTATTTATTGAGGAAAATGATCCAATATTGCATGTCTGTGGGTGGCAAAAGTCTGTGAATCTCTAAGATTAGCAGTTAATTTGAAGGTCAATTTAGAGTCAGGTGTTTTCAGTGGAATGACAGTCAGGTGTGAGTGAACATCCTGTTTTATTTAAAGAGTAGGGATGTACCAAAGTCTGATCTTCACAACACATGTTTGTGGAAGTATATCATGGCACTTACAAAGGAGTTGTTGATGCTAATCAGGCTGGAACAGTTTACAAAACCATCTTGAAAGAGTTTGGACTCCACCAAACCACAGTCAGGCAGATTTTTCAAGTCCATTGTTACCCTCTCCGGGAGTGGTCGACTAACAAAGATCACTGCAAGAGCAAAATATGTAATAGCCAGTGAGGTCACAAAGTAACCTAGGATTACTACTAAGGAACTAAAGGCCTCTCTCACATTGGCTAATGTTCATGAGTCCACCATCAGGTGAACACTGAACAACAATCGTGTGCATGGCAGAGTTGCAAGGAGAAAATCACTCCTCTCCAAAAAGAGCATTGCTGCCCTTCTGCAGTCTGCTAAAGATCAGGTGGACAAGCAGAAAGGCTATTAGAAAAATGTTTTATGGATAGATGAGACAAAAATACAATTTTTGGTTTAAATGAGTGTTCTGTTTGGAGAAAGGAAAACACTGCATTCCAGCATAAGAACCTTATCCCATCTGTGAAACATGGTGGTGGTAGTATCATGGTTTGGGCCTGTTTTGCTGCATCTGGGCCTGGACGATTTGCCATCATTTATGGAAAAATGAATTCTGAATTATAACAGCGAATTTGAAAGGAAAATGTCAGGACATCTGTCCATGAACTGAATCTCGAGAAAGCAGTTCCTGCAGCAAGACAATGGCCATAAGCACACAAGTCGTTCTACCAAAGAATGGTTAATGTTTTGGAATGGCCAACCCAAAATCCTGACCTTAATCCAATAGAAATGTTGTGGAAGAATCTGAAGCGAGCAGTTTATGTGAGGAAACCCACCAACATCCCAGATTTAAAGCTATACTGTACTGAAGAATGGGCTAAAATTCTTCCAAGCCAATGTGCAGGACTGATCAACAGTTACTGGAAACGTTTAGTTGTAGTTATTGCTGCACAAAGGGGTCACATCAGATGCTGAAAGCAAAGGTTCACATACTTTTGCCACTCACAGATGTGTAATATGGGATAATTTTCCTCAATAAATAAACTACCAAGTATAATAATTTTCTAATTTGTTTGAGTTCTTTTTATCTACTTTTAGGACTTGTGTGAAAATCTGAGGATGTTTTAGGTAATATGTAAGCAGGAATATAGAAAATTCTAAAGAGTTTGCAAGCTTTCAAGCACCACCGTGTGTGTTTGTGTATGTGTGTGTATATATATATACATGCACACGTGTGTGCTGTGCATGTTGTAGGTTGCATTGAAAGTTATATATATATAAAAAAAAAAGTATTGCATTGTAGCTACAAAACAGAACATGTCACTGTACAGTTGCTGATGTCTTGACTAAGAGGAGAGCAATTGGATATGTACTTGACCTTCAGCATGGTGAGCTGTTGTAAGCTCTTGGCAGCCATTTTCTTTGAAAATGTCTCTACATTTAAAGTTAAACTAAATCTAGTTCTGCCATTTTTAAATATAATAATTTAATTTGTCTTATGTTTAGTATGAGTGGTGTTCAAAGAAGAAAAGGCAATACCTTTCTTGCAATATATGGTATCATTAAATGGCTGAAAGCCCACTTGAGCACCACAAAATGGCTCTTGCTTTGTGCTGCATAGCTCATGTGAGTTGCACAGCATTACATAAAAAGGTGCATGGAACTACAGGAAGAGAATCTAGGAAGTGCTCTCTAGGGCTGAAGTTCATTTTGCTGAATTTTGATTGGTCTTTTCCCAGCTAGCAACAAGGCAGCCACTCATGATTGAGAGGGGTTAAGGCTCCCCCCTGTGACATCATACACCATATATGGACAGTCTGACTGTCTTGGCTGGTTTGTTAGCAGCTGCAGTGCTTGCTGTGGGCGCCCAAACTGTACCAAATATTTTTACCTATAAAACGAAAATAATTAACAATTCTCAAACTATTTAGCATTAGAATACAAATATTAATCATTATAACTGTTAGGTTTTGGACATTTAAAAAAGTATGTAATACTTTTACGTTCAGTGTGCCAGTAACAATAATAGTGATTGGGGCTTCAGAATGTTTTTTTTGTAAATGTCTCAATATTGATATTTGCTATTTTGGAATCACTGATTTTGGTGATGACTTTTCAAGGAATTGTTTTAATAATAATTAGTAAATATCTATATAGTTTAGTGCTACAATAAATTGACCTTCCCTACACTCTGCCCTGCTTGTGAGAGTGTGTGCAACATGCCATTGTCCTATTGTGCCCCCTAATTACTGCTGATTGACAATACTATCATCTGTGGCTTTGAGGGGGAAAAGAAGGGGGTGTGGGCAGACATACTTAAAACATGTCATGTACATTAACAAGGTCAGGAATGCTGTAAAACTCAGGTTGGGACTGTAAATAAACGTAATGCAAGTTCTTAGCTGTAACTAAACTCATTATGATATTTAAATAAAATTATGTAAATTAATCTTGCATGTGTTCTATGGTGAACAGCAGCAAAGATACTTCATATATAGTGATGAACAAGATGATGATAAACAGTAAAAATTTCATTTTAAAGTTAATCTATGCTGATGTTTTGAGAGAAACACATTCATAACAGTGGTGAGGCCAGAAATTGAACAGTGGATGGGCCAGGGTAAAACAGGGTGCGCATGGATTTCAAAAGAAAACTCAAATGCCAGCAGTACTTAAGGAACTTTTAATGACTGCAGAAAGCAGCCAATGCATTGAAAATCTGCTTTGTTATATCTGCAGTGTTATTACATAATTTCCCTCTGCTTATCTATTTACCCATTCATCCATCTGTCTTATCTATCTATCATCCATAAGCATTTATGATCAGATGATTGTTTCGTTAAAACAAATTACACAGGGCATAACAGTCCAATTGAATGCATATTGTAACGGATTAAAGCTTATACACATCGTTTATTGTGAGATTTTAACATGGCACTGTAGTGCACAGTTTGAACGCAACATCCATTATCAACAACCTTTGGAATTATTGTTGGAACTATTAAAAAAAATTTTTAGCCAACATAACAAAAGTCTAAGTTGTTATATTGACAGTTATGGCTAAATTTCAATGAATTAGCTAACTAGTTAGAATATACGTGGTGGTAGTTTTATTCACGGAAATTCTATTTAGTTTTCGTTCGTATTGCAGATGAACGTTATAGTTGCAGTTTTGTTTTCATTTATGTGGAAACACATTTTCATTTTTTTTTTCAGTTAATGAAAAATGTATTTTCACAAATGGTTTTAGTTTTTGTGATAGTTTTTGCTAACGACAGTAACCTTGCCAAAGGTACAATAGATTAAAAAGACATATTTTGGGAATGATATAGGCTTAACATGAACACAACGAGGGGGCTGTCACAGAATTCACTGATTCGTGCCTAACAGAACATATCCACAAATCCAGCAGCTGAACACATCACACAAAATCACAAAATGTAGCTAGAAAATAGACATAAATTATAGATGTTTATGCTGTTGTGTTTTACAAGTGTGAAATATGTTAAATTAAATCATACCTTTTGAGCTGTCAAATCAATACAGATGGAACATGCACAAAAAGCATTGCCCTAACTTTCAACAACATTTTAACATTAGCCTACATATAAGAAATAAGGAAAAGTGCATAATTACATGAGCAGACAGGGAATGCAAGGTTTGTTGTGCTTAAGTATTAACTTTTGCAGGCCTGTCAATTTAAGCATAGCATTTAGGCTATGAAGTAAACTTGTTAGAACACATGAAGTTAGGATAAAATATTGTTTAAGAAAAAACTGTCAAATCACAAATTGCTTTACCTGATGTTTATTTTTACTCTATTAGGAGAATTATTATAATGATCTAGCAGATTTATCTTTGGTTGCCATGACATAATTTTATTCAAGGTGAAGGTGTTAACAGAATAAATAAACAGAATGGCCCACTGTCTTAACAGATTTGTATTAAATCAATTCATTCACACTCAAAACTACAGCAAAACCTACTATTTTTGACTGATCAAAAAGAAACTAGGCCTCCTCTAATTGCTGCGATTAAAGATAATGTCTAGACACATCCATAATATTATAAAACCCATATTATGCGATACAACTCACTTTATTTTTTGTCTGATTTAACGCTGCAGACACCATGTGTTTCCACAGATGTTTAAATCCTCAGACTTGATGGCCATCACGATAGTTAGAATCTTTTGCAGATTCCCGATACTATCATTGATCATCCCAAGCTAACAAACAGCTGTGAATACTTGTATAATGAATATTATTGGTTTGTTAGGGCTGTATAATATATACTTTGTAGTTTTGTTAGTGGCCTTTGCAGTACTGAGAAGTCTGAAATATGCATATGAGCACTAGAGCTCGACCGAGTGATTTGGTTTTGCCAATTAATTGGCTCTGATTGCTGGAACTAGCAGTTATCAGCAAAAATCCACACCATTAATTGTTACCAGGGCACTACCATTTTTAAAATGATCTTCTTTCTTGAAGAATTCTTAACTGAACTCAGATGTGTCAAATAGGTTCCCTGTGGGTGTTTTGATGAATCATGTCATTCAAAAGCAGTAGTTAATTTAATTAATGTATGCCAATCTTTATCCCTTAACTACAGGAATATACCCCAATTCCACACCATTTTTCACTAATTCATAAACATTTTTTTTGCTAACGCTTGAAACCCCGGCAAATATTTTTATTGCCCCGAAAGTTAATGATGACCTGCTAAGACAGACACGGGGAGAGGAAGGGGGAGGGAAAGCACGGGTTCACGGAGCTGGTCTAGGGGTTACAGGTGCCTGTCTCCGTGGATCAGTTACGGGGAGAGGACGGGGGATTGGTGTGAGAGTGAGAGAGGGGAAGAAGGGAGGAGCTTGCCTGCCCTGAGATACGCCACCAAGTTATCCTCTGCCAACTGGACCGCCTTGTCGAGCGACGCTGGATGGGACAGCAGAATGGGTCCAGTGCCACCATCTAGCGTTGCTCAACAAGCCGGTCCAGTTGGCAGAGGATCAATTGGTGGTGTCTCTGAGGACAGGCAAGGTGGGTGACAAACTGCTCAAGCACCCCGAGATCGATCACATCCTCGGTGCCGTGTCCCTCAGCCTGCAGCCACCTCCAGCATGTGTCCTGGAGCTTCTGGGCGAATGCGAACGGGCGGCCGAGTACGAAGGGTGCTGATGGTGCTGCTCTGGAGTGTGGCTTTGTAGAATTGCCCATTTCAGGTTCGGGTAGTCCAGTATATTGGCAACTGGTAACTGCTGGGCCGCGATTTGGGCTTCGCCAGACCGGAGCGGCAACAGGCGGGCAGCCCACTGACCCTCTGCAGCCCCATGCTGCAGCGGAGTGCTAATACAGCTCCAGGAAAGCTTCCGGGTCGTCCTGCGGTCCCATCTCGACGAGGGCAATGTGGGGCAGAGCTACGGTGGCTGCTGGGACCACAGCTGGAATAGCAGGTGGGGCATCAAGAAGGTCCTTTATCTTCTGTTCCTGGTCATGACGTAGCAGGAGGAGGGCCTGATGCTGGGTCTGGTGGAGGTTGGTGAGGGGTATGACGAGGTCATCCAGCGGTGAGGATTTCATGTCGGCGTCTTTCCCAACTTTATGCTGTCGGCAGAAATGAGGAGGCAGGCTTGGGACAACTCAAAAAGACGCTTTATCTCCTTTTTCACTTTATCTCTTTCACAGCTTATTTTATTACTATACCTTCACACGCATGCGCACACACACAGGTTCGTGCTGGTTGCTCCCTCTCTGTCTCTCTCTCTCAGCGCTCGGCTCTCCCCTTTCATCGTCTCGCTGCAACTCAGAACGTTCATTAATAATATTCCTCCCAGTTGTCCATTCCGCACCTCTTCTGGCTCCGCCCTCCATTCACTAACAAGTGCTTGAGCACGCCCCTGCTTCCACATATGCATCTAATGCAGTTGAACTTTTTGAACACCAAAGGTCCCAATCTGTGTAACTCATGGGAGTTAAAATATATAGAGAGCATGCTGGCAACATGATTGCGTTCTTTGATACACTGTAACAGAGAATCATCTAGACTTGTGTTTTTTAAAGGGATAGTTCACCCAAAACTGAAAATTTTAATCAATTGGTCATCCTCATGTCGTTCCAAACCCATAAGATGTTTGTTCATCTTCGGAACACAAATGAAGACATTTTTAATGAAACCTGTATCTCCACTGACAGTCCAGGTAACCTAAACTTTCAAGCCCCAAAAATTTCATAAAGGCATTGTAAAAGTAGTCCATGTGACTCCAGTAGTTTAATTCCAAATTTATGAAGCGATACAAATGCTATGTGTGCACAAAAAACTGCAACCCCAATTCCAAAAAAGTTGGGACACTGTGTAAATGTAAATAAAACCAGAATGCAATTTGCAAATCTCATAAAACCATATGTTATTCGCAATAGTACAGAAAACATATCAAATGTTTAAATTGAGGAAATGTACGTTTTTCAGAATAAAAAAGGTAATATTGAATATGATGGCAGCAATATGTCTTAAAACAGTTGGGACAGGGTCATGTTTACCACTGTATAGCATCCCCTCTTCTTTTAACAACAGTCTATACATCTGGGAACTGAGCATAACAATTGCTGGAGTTTTGGGAGAGGAATGTTGCCCTATTCGTGTCTGATACAGGATTCTAGCTGCTTAACAGTCCTGGGTCTTCTTTGTCTTATTTTTCGTTTCATGATGCATCAGATTCAATTTGTGGAAGGTCTGGACTGCAGGCAGGCCAGTTAAGCACCCGGACTCTTTAGCATTGTCTTGCTGAAATATGTAAGGCCTTCATCAAGACGTTGTCGTCGTCTGGATGAAGGCATATGTTGCTCTAAAACCTGTATATACCTTTCAGCATTGATGGTGTCTTTCCAGATGTGCAAGCTGTCCATTCCATAGGCACTAAAGCACCCCCATAACATCAGAGATGTAGGCTTTTCAACTGAGCGCTGATCCCTCTCCTCTTTAGTCTGGAGGACACGGCGTCCATGGGTTCCAAAAAGAGTTTTCCACGGTACATTTGCCACAGTCCATTTTAAATGAGCTTTGGCCCAGTGAAGACTGCGGCATTTCTGCAACATTTTCACATATGGCTTCTTTTTTACCTGCATTTGTGGATTGCATGGCGAACTGTGTTCACAGACAGTGAGTTCTGGAGGTGTTTCTGAGCCCATGCAGTGTCCCAAATATTTTGGAATTGGGGTTGTACAATTAAGTCTTTATTCACAAAATATCTTCACTTCTGCATAGATCTCTGATGCACGTTCACGAGAGAACCATAACATATGCGTATTGTTTTGATGCAAGAGTGGACATTCTCACGATACAACTGGACCAGGACTGTTTACAGCAGAGGAAGTAGGACACTGTATGCAAGCTTTGTTTGTTACATTTAATTTTTACAAGTTAATTTTGCTTTAGATCTTGGTTTATTTTTCAAAATGTAACAAACATTTTTGCATTATTTATGATTCATAAATTAAAAAGGTGTCTTCATTAAAATTTTGTTCAAAATATTCTGGGAATTGAAATGAATTGAGTTGTGAAGCTAGCATTGTGAACTGAATCATGACCAGAGTGTATCGTTGCACCCTAATTTAGTATACTTAAGAAATAGCATATATCAATAGTAGTATAGCAAAATGTAAGAAGTGCTTCTGAAGAACCATAATGCAGTATTTAGTTTTTCTTTGAAACATGCAGTAATGTTCATCTGGAATTTGAATTAGCACTGGGTTAAAAGAAGCGAAGTAAAATAAATCCTAGACATTTCAGAGAGGTACTGTTGAGTCTTTGAGCCAGGGACACGCAAACCTTTCTGGCAAGTGACTTGTGAAAAATTCACAGTGCATTAATGTAAATAGGTGGACAATGCACAAAATAAGGGATAACATTCTTTTTTTTTTTTTCAAACAAATTGCATATCACATTTAATTGTTTTTAATGATTTTTATAAAATAGTTTTTAATGGATTTTTGATTGATTGGCTTCTATACACTATGGCAGGGGTCTCCAGCATGATGCCCGCTGGCACCTGGTAGCCCACATGTAGTCTGTGAGCACGTTCTATAAATGGGCTCAATTTTAATTGTTAATTTTAGGGTTTTTTTTAATTTATACTTACAAAAAATGAAAAAGTGGTAACATTTCATGTAACATTAAAACATAAAATCATCATTTAAATGTTTTTATCTGTATAAGTTTATGAATCTTATTGTTAAGGTATGTAGTGTACGTGTTTCCATGTATCTCAGGAATCTCCAAATCTCAGATTATGTCTTTCAGACCTCTGTCAGCGCTTTCAGCCTGTTCTACCATTACTTCTATTAACTTTTAGTTCTGTGCTGCTATGAGCTAGAAAGTGTGGTTTACCGCAGAGTTCAGGCCTGGAGAGTCCGAATGAACACACACATTGACACGTATGAATGTTCACAGAGACTTCTGGTTTATTCATTCAAAACAGGAGTATATATACACATTGTACACATTGATGCAGGTACCAGCCATCTAGACAAAACAAAACACACCGCACACTATGAAAATAAGTCTTTTCAAGAGACAGAAAATACATGTGCCCGCTATAAGAAAGATGGCAGTTGTTCAGTTTATTTAAAGAGGTAATTAAATGAATACATTCATCATAGGTATTTGATAGCAGTTCGTAATATGAGACTACATGATATAAGAGAATTTCCTTCCAGTATGTTTCTCGTAGGCTATTCTGAGAGTTGAGGCGGTAGCGAGCTGTCAACATAAACAAGGTGAAATCAACTATAACAAAAAAACAACAAAGGATTAATTATGGATGATGGTGCACCAGGTCCTGCAAAAAAGAAAAAGACATTACTTTAACGAGGAGTGGGAGACTTTCTCTTCACAAATGTCAAAGGCAAAAGTGTATGCCTCATCTGTGGGGTTTGCATTGCGGTATCCAGGAGGCACAACGCGGAGACATTTCACCACAATCCATAAGACCTTCAATAGCAGATATCCACAAGGTACATCAATTAGAAAAGCAAATGTTAACGAGTTGGAAAGCAATATTAAGCAAGCATCAATAATTTTTTACCAGGCGTGCTAAGAAGTCACAGGCTGCTACCGAAGATTCATTTAGGGTGCTCATTTTTTTGACAAAACACAAAAAATTTAAATTGTCAACGGAGCAATGACTGTGATCGTGAACACTGTTTAAAGATCACAAGAATGGAGATGGAATCATGTCTGCACTCTCCGATGTTCAACTCGTGGCAAAGGCAAGACGAGTCACGGCTATAACAGCGAACGTAACGAAGCAACTGGAGAAAGACTTATGGTTTGTGCAAATGGTTTTCCATCGAGTGTGATGAGCCAGTAGATTTTAGCATTTCATTAGAATGGTTTTCAGTGAAAGAGGAATTCCTGACATTACGGCCTCTTAAGACAACAATGAGGGGTGTTGATGTTTATTATGCCGTTAATAAGTACTTCATTGACAAAAACGTGACATTAGAAAAGCTGGCATCAGTGACAACTGATGGAGCCCCTGCGATGACTGGCAGGCACACTGGATTCGTTGCGCTATGCAGACTGAGCCCGGACTTCCCAAAGTTTCTACGTTATCACTGCATTATACACCAGCAGGCAATGTGTGCTAAAGTGATGGGATTTGATCACGTAATGACCTCTGTAGTTAAAAAAAAATTTATCAGCGTCCAGTCAAATGGGAAACAGTACAGGTCATTCAAGGTACTTGTTGAGGAGTTCTCAGCTGAATATGGTGATCTGTTGCTTCACACTGAAAGAGGAAGGATTTTGCAGCGTTTTTCTGCACTTTTGAGTGAAATCCAAGGTGTTCATGGAATCCAGAGGGAAGGACACCTCCATGCTTGAGGACACTGAGTGGCTACTGGATCTTGCTTTCCTAACTGACATCACTGGGAAATTGAATAATTTGAACTGTGAACTCCAAGGAAAAGGTAAGACAATCAGTGACATGATCAGTGCTGTAAATGCATTCAACTCCAAGATCAGCTTTTTCTCCACGTATTTACAGAGGAAAAAAATTGAATCACTTTCCATCCATGCAGTCAGTGCTAAGCAACAGTGCATCTGCATCTGAGGTCTTTGACAGAGTATTAAATAAGTACTCTGAACGCTTGACAAAGCTTGGACAAGAATTTGAGGACAGATTCAATGACTTTGATACGCTGCAACAATGCATGTCATTCATTACAAATCCTGTCATGCCAGTGGACATATTGTAAATTTCTGAGAAACTAAGTGATTCATTGAACCTGGATTCTAGTGAGGTTGAGATGGAGATTCTCACTATGTAAAGTGACATTAACCTCAAAGCCCATCAGGAGGCCGAAGACTTTTGGAATATTTTTGACCCAGAGAAATACATAAACATTTACACAGTAGCCATGAAAGTAGTTTGTCCTTTTGGTTCAACTTACCTGTGTGAATCTGCATTTTCAAATATGAATTTTATTATGAAAATCATAGAACATGCCTTACTGATGCACACTTGGAGTTGCAGTGTCGGGTTGTACTCCTGATTATACGGCACTTGTGGACATTATGGAATGCCAAGCTTCCCATTAGAAAGCTATTAGATGACCAATCTATTTTATTTTTTCCCCCCTAATAAAGTAGACTGATTTGGACAGAACAAAACACAGTCATTGTAAAGTTATTGTAAAGATTTATTGTCGAAGAGTTATTGTTCCAAGTGTGACAAATGACTCTTGAAATTAAATGGAATTAAATTATTTAGGGAAATGTGTTTAGTGCAGTGTGAAAGAAAAAATTATAAATGTACATATTTCAATACATTTTCTTGGAATGTTTTCCAGGATTGATGGTTTAAAAATATTAAAACTGCTTGTGAGAAATAATTTTTTATTCCAGGATTTAAAGATATTTCGTTATCCCTTTGACATAATGTTGTTAATTTAAAGTTTAAAAAGCACCAGTGTGTGTATATATTTATTATATTTATAACAAATTGTATATATTTTTGAGTATATCAAACAAGTAGCCCTCTAGACTATTTTATCCCTTCAGGGAGATCTCACTCACAAAAAGGTTGGAGACTCCTGCACTATGGTATTTAGAAATTTGCATTTTAATCTATACCACCAGCATACACCAATGCAATAGGCAACAATCTGAAATATCATCCATGTGATGTTTGTATTTTGCAATCCAAAATCTAGTCGGGTCCATGGACAGTGACACAATTTTCTAATTTTGCCGATGTACACCACCATAGTGGATTTGAAATGAATCAATCAATATGTGATTGAAGTGTAGACTTTTAGCTTTAATTCAAGGGGTTTAACAAAATGTTGCATTAACCATTTAGGAATTACAGCCATTTAATTAGTCCCTTCATGTTCACAGGCTCAAACATCCATCCATCCATCCATCCATCTTCTATACTGCTTATCCTAGGCTCAAACATAATTGGACAAACTAACATAATTACAAATATAAGGATTATTTTTAATACTTGGATGCAAATCCTGAAGTCTGGAACACATGGACTTCACCAAATGCTGAGTTTCCTCCCATGAGATGCTTTGCCAGGCCTTTACTCCAGCTGCCTTCAGCTGCTGCTTGTTTGTGGATCTTTCTGCCTTTGGTTTTGTCTTCAATAAATGAAAAGCATGCTCAGTTGGGTTGAGGTCAAGTGACTGACTTGGCCATATAAGAACATTCCTTGCCCACAAGCTACATTGCTTTGCCTTAAAAAGCACTTGGGTTGCCATTGCGGTATGTTTTAGGTCATGATCCATCTGTACTGTGCAGCACTGTCCAGTCAGTTTTGCTACATGTACGTGAATGTGAGCAGAAAGTATAATTCTATACACTTCAGAATTCATCCTGCTACTTCTGTTAGCAGTCAGATTATCAGTGAACACTAGTGACCGAGTTCCGTTGTCAGCCATACATATCCATGCCATAACACTGTCTCCACTATGTTTGGTAGATGATGTGTTATGCTTTGGGAAGATAATTGGCCGTTTAAAGCATGTGGGAATTACTGGCTGTGGCAGGGAGAGGTTGAATATGTCCGCGAACTCCGGTGCTAGCTGGACAGTGCAGACTCTAAGAACTCAAACTGAAATGCTGTCTGGTCCTGCTGCCTTTCTGTTGTTCACTCCCCTGAAAGCCTCCCTCACATGGTGCTGCAAGATGATAAATGGATTTCCTGCTCTGATACACTCCACATGCATGCTGCCATTAGCACTGTGAGCACTGCTAGTGCTGTTAGTACTGCTAGCATTATCAGTGCTGTTGGCTGCAGGCTCAAAGTGAGCATAAAAAAATGTTCAGTTTGTCCACCAGAGACGCATCCGCATTCACCATTCTGCTGAATGTTGTTTCGTAGTCCATTATCATTCTCAGTTCCTGCCACAGGCCCCTAGAACCACCCTGTTGGAACTGTGATTCTAGTTACCTCCTGTGGCACCTCTTTGCCTGCTCCACTGCCCTACATATGTTGTAGGACACAGCCTTGTACTCATCCATGTTCCCAGTTGCGAGCCCCATGTTAAGGGCAGTCTGGGCAAAGTGGCCACCCATTGGTCCGTCCAGCATCCGTCTGCAGCGTCTGTATCCACCTGAGGTGTGTTATAAATGGCCCTGGCTATGACCGAGGTAAACTTAAAAAACTGACCGACGGGACCAGTCAGACCTCTTCAATATATATAATATGAAATTGACCAATTAGATTTTTAGGACCTAGTGTAAAATTGTAATACTTAAACACTGCACTCTTGAAACCAGGGACAGAAATAGGTGAGTTAAATGTGTGTATTAATTTTATTACTTAAATATCCAATATTTAACAAATGATCTGACTCTCGTATTTAAGAAACTTTAATATCTGAATCCAATATTAGCTTAATTAGTTGATTTCAAACAATTACCATTTAGTTAAAGTATTAGAAGTATAAAATCTCAGCATTCATTTTGTATACATCCAGCTATATACAGAGCTTTTTATTGCAGTGTGACAGTACTATTTTAGAGGCTTTTATGTAGCTTATTTATTAAACAATTATTCTGTTAGCTCAGTTTTGTTTGACTTCCAAGCATAGGCCTTTTCTATTTACTTGTTAGAGATTTTATATAGACTTGCAAGTACTAGCCTTTTATATTTGCTTGTCAGAGTTCTGTTTCAAATGTGTCCAACATGCCAACCAACCATTTTTTTGAACCATTAATCATACAAATTGCACTATTCATACACCAATGTGAAACTCGTAAATAAATATAAACTATATTCTATGAATGTAATTTCTTGAACTTGTATGATACTGTTGAAATCAATAAATTTTTCTCCATGTGATACAGATTAAATCAATATCAATAATATTAAATCAATCAATGCACTGAAGAATATTCTGGTTAAACCCAATGTACTAGATCACAGAGGTTTAATTTACATGATCTCTCTGACCAGCATTCGTGCAGCCAAACTTGTGAAACATTCATGGCATTTGGAAGATGCCCTTATCCATAGCAACTTAGAGAAGTGCTTTGAAGTTTCTGTCAGTAAACACATACTCATACTGGTTCACTGGGTCAGGGACTAAGAATACCTTCAGTCTAAAAACCATGTTGAGGAGGTTAGTACAGTATAAAAACACATGCCAATGACTTTAAAAAAAAAATAACAAAGTGCAAAGGTGACAGTAGTCCTGTCTTGAAATAAGAAGGGACTGAACAGGCACCTGGGTGACCTTAAATGGATAGACTTGGCCAGATCCTCCTTACTATTATAAAGGAGAAACCTGCTTGAGCAAGTCAGTTTAGCAACTTGCTCAACTTCAGTGCATGACTTCCATTAATGCTTTTGTGACCGAATGGGCACAGATCACCACAGCCACATTACAAAATCTAGTGGAAAGTCTTCCCAGAAGAGTGGCGGTTATTATAACAGCAAAGGGGGACTAAATATGGATTACAATTTTCAACAAATGCATATGGGTGTGCATGTGGGTCTGACCATCACACTCATATGTGCCCATTCCATAACCATAGGCATATGGCTTATAATAGCCTCTGCTGTTCTGGGAAGGCTTCCAGCATGATTTGGAAGTGTAGCTGTGCTCATTGAGCCACAAGAGCATTAGTGAGGTCAGGGTTCAGGCCACTAGACTTCTTCCACATCAATCTTGACCAAGCCGCTCCACGGGATGTATCATTGGCAGGTAGAGGACGTGGCTAACATTTTGAAATCCTCTCAGTAGCTAGAAAAGGCCAGCCTGGTTGAGAACAGAACAGCCAAGGACCTCTGGGACTTCAAGTTCCAGATTGACAAGTTGTTCTAGACACCAAAAGGCCTACCATTTTGATGCCTATCTAAATGAATAAGAAACATGTACACTCAGTCCATATATATTTATTTATATTTGTCTTTTGTATCAAACAATGTAACAAAGAGAAACATTACTGAATAAAAAAATTAAGTGGGCCAAAAAGGATTTCTATAAAGGATTTTTGAGTGAAAGCTGATAGCCCTTTGATGACCAGCTTCAATACTTACTTCACAGCAATTGGATGAATGTCAGATATGGTCACGCCCCCTGGGGACGATTGCTTCGTCAGCAATGCAACTGATGTTTTCTGTCTATTTCGTATTTCAGTTTATAATGTACTGAAATATTATCATAGAAACATCATTAAAAACAAAAAAAAAATCTAAAACCTTAAGGCCTGTTCACACTGGGACGTTTTTCCAGCGCGTTAAACGGTCCGTTTAATACCCCGTGTCTAAATCAGTGGATGTCAATGGGAGTGTTCACACCCTTGCGTAAAATGCGTGGCATCAAAGCATACAATTTTTTTAACGTCCCGGGGTTCGTATTTTTTTTTGAACTGCGTTAAAAACTGGATGACCAATGAGATTTGTGCTAGAAAACGAATGTTTGGGAATCTAAAATGTTTTTTTGTACTGACTTGATAATATAGAAGTCATAAAATAAAAAATCTTTTTTAGTTTGTACTAAAAAAAAATAGGTGCCTAAAACCTTTGCATAGTACTGTGTGTGTATATACACAACTATGTGAACAAACAATTTTCAATTAAATTTTATTTGAATAGCGCTTTTTACAATAGACATTGTCTCAAAGCAGCTTTACAGAAATATCAACATGGTATACAGATATTAAAGGTGTGAATTTATCCCAACTGAGCAAGCCACTGAGTGGCGACGGTGGCAAGGAAAAACTCCCTAAGATGTTAAGTACACCCCATGAAAATTGTTGGCTTTTTTGACATAGCTGACATATTTGGATAAGCAAAAATTGGATCATTTTTGAATCAGTGCCTATTAATAAAGTTGCTATACTTGAACAAAACCACAAGGAAAACTATTTTTTTCAATAATTTCAGCAGATATATCAATAGATGTGACATTCGTTTGTGGGAAAAATAAATACTCCCTTAGAAGCTAGTATTGCCCCCTTTAGCAGAAATAACTTCTTGTAGGCATTTTGCATAATTGTCCACTAGGCTTGCTGGAATCTTTGACCACTCATCCATGCAATAGTCTTTCAGTTGCAAGATTTTTAAGGGTTTTCTTGCATGTACTACCCGTTTTCAATCCCCCATAACATTTCAATGTGATTCAAATCCAGGCTTTGACTAGGCCATTCTAGTGTACCCCAGCCTGTCAGGAAGCTGGGGTCAGAGCGCAGAGTCAGCCATGATATGGTGCCCCTGGAGCAGAGACGGTTAATGGTTAAGCTTGGCAGTGCTGAGGATTGAACCACCGCCCTTCCGATCAGTAACCCAAAGCCTTAACCGCTAAGCCACCACTGCCATTTACCAGTGTGCTTACAACCACTGTCCTGTTGAAAGGTCTGCTTTCAGTTCTACATCAACTTTTCTGTTCAACATTCAGATGGCCTCACATTATCTTCAAGCACTCTTTGATTTGATGCAGAATTCATAGTTGAATCAGTGAATGCAAGCTGTCCAGTCCCAGAGTCAGAGAAGCAACCCCAAACCATAACATTTCCACCACCGTGCTTCACAGTTGGATTGAGGTGCTTCTCCTGAAAAGCTGTCTTATGTTTGGCACAGACCAGTCTGCTGTTACTGTGGCCAAACAACTCTCTTTGATTCATCTGTAAGAGCACATAATTCCAAAAGGCCTGGTCTTTGCCTATATGCTCAGTGGCAAACTGGACTCTTGCAAAGGCTTTTTCCTGGCACGCCTCCAAAGCAGGTCAAATTTGTGCAATTTCTCTTGATTGTAGAAGCATGTATTTTGACACCAACAGCTGCAAGAGTTACTAGCAGATGCTGTGATGAAATGTTGGGGTTCTTGAAGACTTTTTTTTTTTTGTATCAGATGGTAGGCTCTTGGGCTGAATTTGCAGGGACGTCCAGTCGTGGACAAATTGGCAGTTGTTTGAAATCTGCACCATAGATTATTTTCCTTGCAATGGAATGATATATTTCAAATAATTTGGAGATCTTTTTAAATCCCTTGCCAGACTCCTAGGCATCCACAACCTTTATTCTGAAGGCCTTACAGAACTTTTCAGATTTTGGCATGATGACACCACACACCTCAATAGCAAAGGGAACACCAGACACCAGATATGAGAGGGATATAAATAAGACAGGTTCCACATGCACACACTAAGCAGGTTCTAATCACTGACACCCAATCTTGAACACCTGATTCTAATGTTATGGATTTGAAGATATAAATGTAGGGATATACTTACTTTTTCCATATGACTGATCTGATTTTTTTCTTTATTTAAATTGTGAAAATTGCTACAAAAGGGCAATTTTATGTGTCGTGATAATACATCAAATTTATTAATAGGCACTGTTTCAAAGAGGATCAAATGTTTGCTTGTCCAAATATGTCAAAAAAGCCAGCAATTTCCATGGGCTGTACTTATTTTTTCACGACTGTATATATAAAAAAGTGGTACATTTTGACGTAAATACTCCAGCATTAAATATTACAGCATTGCAGCATGTAATGATGTAATGCAATAGTCTTGTTAAGTTGGATAGTTTTTCCCTCATTTACCCTGTGAAATGACAGTCAACATGGAAGATGATTTTATGTTTCTTACATCTTGATGAGTTAGAAGTCATATATTAATTAATTGTATACAGGGTGGACGATTTTGGAATTTCGCCATTTCTGGTAGAATCAGGCTTTTGGAGGATACTTACAGAAGAATACTTTGAAACATGGGTTGTGATCTGCTCCTCCTACAGTGCATGCATTAAGTGTACAGCTGTGAATGTGCATATTGAGAGCCATACAATGTATGCTAATAAGTACCTAAATAATAATGACAGTCATGAAATGACACTCTTTATTACAGTAGTATGCAGTTGAGACATGGACCAATTATTTGTTATTGCTCAGTATTAGAAAAATACTATGAGAATAAAATAACTTTTTCATGCACATCAATGTGACTCACATTTTCTGAGTAGCAGATGAAAGAGCAAACTCTCTCAACAATAGTTGGCCATGTATACACTAGAGCGTTTTCGTTTTTAAAACGCATAACCTTTGCTACAGTTACGCCTGTCATCTACACTACTCCGCCATTTTCGACCCTCGAAAACAGACTTTTGGAAACGTGTTTCAGTGTAAACGGACCAAAACGAAGACTTTTGAAAACGAAGGCGAAGCTGCCCACATTCACCCCCTTATTGGGTCTTCTGGATCATTGCATATCCTTCCCTGATTTGTCAAACCCCTACCATATGACCATTACGTTACCTTGATCGTATACACAACAACGGAGACTGAACCGCAAGCTTTGCTGGTGGTCTTGTCATTCTTAGAAGCCATTGTGCAATTAAATTCTATATTTTATAATACTGCAGCTACTTACAAAGAGGCAAGCTATGATTAGAGCAATCGGCAACAAATCTCATTTCAAGCGGCGTAAGCCCTACATGGAACACCGGTTTTACACCGGAACGCACCGGACAGCACCGGAACGACATGATTGTCTGCCTGGCTGTCAAATAAAAGGCTTAAACTGCATTTGCATCCGTCTCAACTCGCTGAACATGACATGGTGACATTCCTTCTTATGTAAACAAGCATGCATGTAAACATAACGGGCAATATTGAAGTCAGCAAAAATGATTGAAGTTATGTCCATATATTGTACGATATATTTATTTATATTGTTGCATTTAGACACAACACGTCAGATTCACTTTGGTTTTACGTTAGCGTAATCTCAAACATTTTTGTGGGCAGAGGTTTACAGCATTTCACTTGATTGGTAATGAGAAGTGAATTTTAAAACAACTGTTTCCAACTAAAAGGAGGTCTTCTTGCGGTTTTCCACCAAAATAAAAGCCACAAGGTTTAAGACATAAAAGTGAATTAAGCCATAAATATGTTACTATTTGTATGACAAATAAAAATGTATTATTATTATTATTATTATTATTATTATTATTAATAATAATAAAGTATTATTCAGTGCAATAGTAATATTATAAAATAGCAAAGGTTTTTAAATATATATATATATATATATATATATATATATATATATATATATATATATATATATATATATATATATATATATTTATTTATTTATGTACATTTACAACGCTACTTGTTACATTACCCTGGCATTAAATTACAAAAAAACTTGTAAACAATGCTGCGAGGGGGTTTCTAATACAGCTGCTGAGGGAGTGATGGTAAATTTGATATCTTTTTCTCTTCTGACTGCCGTAATCAATCTCTCAATATTTTTTTTCCCCTCTCTTGGAAAGTCATGGCAAGGAAATACTGGATTTTTTTTTCTTTCACTGTTGGAGCAAATGGTAATACAAAAAGGATATTTGCTATGCTCTCCCATATACCTCTGTAGACGTTTACCCTGCTATAGTTTACTTAAACCCAGAAATTGATGTATATTCATGAAAACAATCCATCATAGTTGATGTATCGTGTAGCATGATTGAAGTGACATACAGGTCTTACATTTTTTTGGAAATGTCTTGAATATAGTATTAAAAAGTATTACATTTGAAGCGCTGATACCTGCAGATAACCGGTGTATTAACTTTTGTATATCTTTTGTATTGTAAAATGTTCTTGTATTCTGGTGTTATGATTTAATATCCCCAGGGTTCGTACAATTTGCTTGAAATTGGCTTTTTGAAATTTAAGTACTGGAAAACCTTGAAAATAGGTTTTCTCTAGTGGTGCTTAAAAAGTGCTCGAATCATAAAAAGTCAATAACTACGAAAGTGCTAAATAACTTTAAAGTGTTTATTTTCGATAGAACATGAATACAATCTTTTCACTTAAAATATGACACCCTGCTGCAACCCCTCCCTCTCCTCTCACTACTCACACACTCATTTTGCCAGACAGCTCCGGTTCACTTTTCCGACCCTTTTAGTGATATATATATATATATATATATATATATATATATATATATATATATATATATATATATATATATATATATATATATATATATTTTTTCCTTCCAAAAAGCACCTAGTGACAAATCTAGCGAATTTTTGGGCAAATCTTAGCTACTTTCCATAGAAGAGAATCGCCAGTACTGCCCTGTGAGCGTGGTGGTCTTGCTTTACTGCTGCAGGCACACTTTTTTCTGCGTCTGCTTTGTTCAGTGAGTGGCAGAGAGGAGCAGCACATTCGGTGTAAGAGAAAAAATAAGAAAGACATTCTGTCATTGCTAACTTTCTCTCTGAGTGATTGTTTTACATGTAAATATAGTCAACAGCACAGCTGTTGTCTTTAAATTATGTGTATGGTGATTTTGTCAGACAATGTTGCAGTTACAAAAAAAAAGTCAGGATTTTAGATGTGCAGAGCAGCAGATTGGAAATGTCATGGAAGTGAATGCTGGTTAACGTAGTTTTAATGGACCACGTTTCAGTCACTATTTCATACTTGCTCCGTTGCCTGACAGCAGAAAGAGAAAAATATGTAAATTAGAACAGCTTTATTGGGCATTCAGCTGTATTAAAATACATTATGAGCACAGAAAGTAGGAAAGAAACAAACAGATGTAAAGAGCTGACACTAGTCAGAATGCAAATACGATGCAATGATGTAATGTCATGCACTAATAAGCATATTCATCACCTAGCGACGTTTAGCGATTTTCCATTTAAAGTTGTGGGTAACAGTGCTCCTGCCACTCACCTGCAGTACAGGTTGTCCCAAGGTCTCCATACATAGCGGAAATTGACCCTTTTTTTTTTTTTTTTTTTTTTTTTTTAGCAAAATGTAACATTACAAAACATTCTTTACAAGATTGCCATTTCTTTGTAAACACACATGGTGTCGTATTCCAACTTTGGTTCCCAGTTTGGCAACAGTGTCATGTGTGATTTACTTGCCATGTTCCCTGTTAAAGTCCATCACAACCTTGTGAGAGCTTCCTGATCCAGCCATGAGAATGATTTCAATGCATTCCTCTTCTGTCAAAGGCATTCCTTGATGCTATCTGGAAAAAAAAAAGTATGAAACATTTTGGAAGACATTTTGCTAAAAAAAAATTTATTTCCCCTATGTATGGAGACTTTTGGAATACCATGTATATTGAAATTATGATTGAGATGAAGCAAAGCCTGGGAAATGCAAATTTAGTCCAGTTTGGCTGCAAAAGGCGGCATATAATAATGTATTTATTATCATCAGTAGTAGTAGTAGTAATAATAATAATAATAATAAATATAACTAATAATAATAATAATTATTATTATTGTTCTTATTATTTATTTTGGAATTTTAAAAGAAGAAATAAAGAATATGTTTGAATGACATCTCTTGTATAGTCCTTGAAAACAAAACAAATTACAGTGCTTGAAAAGTCCTTGACAGTCCTGGAATTTCATTATGAAGCATCTGAACAAACCCTGTATCCCTTACGTATTGGGTGATGCCATATTAGCTGCACTCAATCTGGGGATGAATGACATTGTATGTTACTGATTGATACATCACACGTTTACCTAATGTTACAATTAAACTGTATGTGTGTTTATAAATTGCTTTGAGTATTAACACTGATCAGTTTGTACAGCATGTACCTGTGTTTTTTGTACAGTGACCATGTGAGTTCTTTTCTGTCATGCTGAATCCTGACTGTGGCCTTTTTTGATATAGCAACTCTGCATCAGAGGAGTCGAATCGTTCAGGTTCGGAGTCGGGCAGCCAGTCTGAGAGTGAGCAGGGCAGTGAGCATGCACACTCCCAGCATTCCGAGTCCAACAGCACATCCGAGTCTGAGAGCTGCTCTGAATCTGGGAGCGAATCGGCTGGGTCGAAGTCACGCCAGACCATTGCAGAGATCAAAGAGAAACGGGACAAAAAGAGAGACCTGGCTGATGTGAAAAAGGTAAGGCGACACATCAAGCTTTCTGACTGAAACTCAGTCTCTTTTGAGATAAATGTTGCTTAGACATAAGGTTGAGATCTTCTCTGCTAAAACTTTTGGTCAGGGGAGAGAGAGGTTTCTGGTTGATGAATTACAGAATAAAAATCTGGATTCTAATATACCGTACCTATGAATCCATAGACTGCCTATAACAGTGATGTGGTATTGGGTTCTGAACCAGGTAGAGTGACCATAATCAGGCAAGCAGTGGTGGCTCACCTTCTGATCAAATTCCAGCACTGTCAAGCTGCTACTATGGGCCCTCAAACCTTAACTCCCTCTGCACCAGGGTAAAATATTAGCAATTTAAGACATGAAAAGAATTTAACTTTATGTGCTGTAAAGGCTATCTTTCTTTCATCTTCTAAGGCAAAGAAAAGGGATCTGGGTTAAAAAAAAAAAAACCTTTCCGACTTGAATGAGAAACCTATGCAGTAGTCACTTGATGGCCAGGATTTTAGTAATATCTGTGGGCTTTTACCAAACTTAAACAATCCTGGTCAAACATGTATAACATTGGATGCTTGTTTCACTTTTTCTAGATGTAATTTTCTCTTCTTCAAGAAAAAACAAGGAAAATATTGAAACGAGCTGAGTTATAACTGTTGTATAATTATAACTCAGTCAGTGCTTTTGTTTTGTTTTATGTTTGTCAGATGTGGGAGGAACATCCAGATGTTTATGGTGTCAGAAGGTCCAATCGGAGCAGACAGGAGCCTGCTCGTCTGAATATTGGAGCAGAGGTTAGCAGTCAACCTTATTACTTTCACTATGAGCTGTATTTTAATGGGCTTTTTCAGTACAACAAAATCACCCAAAAAACACAGTGGGATAGTTGGTGAAATGCTCATGAAAGCAGAAAGCAATGATTTGTAAGTCCTCTGTGACCTGTATTAAATTAAAAAACACAATATTTGATGTTTTATTTTAAGGACTTCATTGTTTTTCCACAAACATACGCTCATTCCAAATTTGGTGCTTGCAAAAAAAGTTGGGACAGCAGCATGTTTACTACTGTGTTACACCTCTTTTTTTCCTTTTAACAATACTTAATAATCGCTTGAGGACTGAAGGCACCAGTCGATCCAGTTTAGACAGCGGTCTTCCATTATGCAATACTCCATCTGCACAACTGTACGGTGCCGTAATAGTTGTATTTAGCGCTTCACAATGTACCATATGTTTTCAACGGGAGACAGGTTTGTATGGCTGAACGATTTGGGGGGGGTGGATCTAATTGCGATTTGTCTGATCAAAATTGTGATTGCGAACTAAAATGCGATTATTTAAAAATAGCTACAGGTTTGTTGTGGTGATTTGCACAGTATCAAAGACCAAGCATAATTACAAACTTATTATCTTCTAACACTAAAATAAACAGATGGAACAATGCAATTACTAGCACTTCTATTTATTTAAAACCACTTAACATTAACATTGTGCCATGGTAAATTAAATAAATCTGTCATGATGCAAACTTCTGTCATGACAAATCAAACAAATTACTACAGTATCTAGAATAAACTTAAGTTAAATAACCTAAATATAAATAAAATTATAATCTTGTTTTTAAGAACACGAACACACTAAACAATTCTACATCAGTAAACAACAGACCATGACCTAAATTAAGGCTTCAACAATTAATCAGTGATCTCAAAAGTTTCTGCCATTTAAAGTGCAAAATAAATGAATAACTTGGCCAAAAGTTCAACAAGAAAATGTTCACATCTTGATTGTCACATCTTCACATTGTTCAGGGTAATGTGGTGTTTGACAAAAAGAACAGCATATCCACCTTTTTGAGGCATGCCCATTTACATGGTACTATATTGCCTGCTGCAATGAAGAGTCTTTCTGGCTGTGAACCTGTGGCAGGAACACATGGGTATCGGCAAACCAACCTTCTCAACCTGGGAAAGTTAACCTGGTGCTGTTTCCACCAGGCCAGGGGATCCTCCTCTCCATCAATTGCTGGTGTAACTATGTAGCTGTTCAGCTCTGCTTCTACTGCATCATTAAAATGAAGACATTCCATTGGAGACACAGTGGAAATCTTGAAATAGCTGCCAAGTTTCTTTGCTTTCACAGTTGAGGCTGCTGTAAAGTCCTGTGGCTCTGTGACTTGTGATAGCCTTCAGAAAACATGATAACCAAGTTACTGCAGTTTTAATGAATTTTCAGAACAGAAATGAATGCTCAATATATTTCTTCATATACAGAACTTTATAAAGTGTAATTTTCTTACCTTTGTTGCAGCTTCTTACATCTGTCATCATTTTTGTTTTTATGGCCAGGATGTTTTCTTGAGGATCTAAGAATGATGTAACATCCAGAAGTTCTTGAGTGGCTGGGTCATAATATTTGTCCTGGAGGTATTGAAGGACTCTGCATTTGATTGCATTTCTGTGTCCTCTTGAGCTTCAGTTAGAGTCTTTGTCCTCAAAAGGTGAAGTACTAGCTTAAGATAGACTAGACTTAAATTCCTGTCCAGAAAGCACATCTGGAAACTCTTGGAGTGGATGCAGAACCTTGTGGATGGAGTCTAACATGTCTTGCCATGTCAGTGTTAGATGTCTTGTTTTCCTGTCTGCAACAGCACATAATTCAAAGCTTTACATTGCTCCAGCACCCTAGCAGTCATTTTTGTTTTGGTTCCCCATCTTGTTGGACACTCTGTAATCAATGAGTGCTCAGGCAGATTCAAATCTTATTGGGCTGCAGTCAGCGCCATTCTTTTCTTCCAGCTGTAGGAAAATTGACAGACCAGTTTCTTGTAAACACCTATAGCTGGCTGCACCCTGTCTTCTTTCAGTGCATTTTCTGAAAATAAACCATTAAAAAACAAGAATGAAATCATATCACTTAGCATTATTAGGTATGATGAACTTAGAATGAACAAAATAATTTATTTATTTTATTTTTTTTTACATCTACAGTGCCCTCCACTAATATTGGCACCCTTGGTAAATATAAGCAAAGAAGGCTGTGAAAAATTGTCTTTATTGTTTTAACCTTTTGATCTCTTGTTCAAAAAATTCACAAAAATGCTCTGCTCTCATGGATATCAAACAGTTGCAAACAAAAAACATAGATTTGTCAATACTTTGTGCTACCTCCCTTTGCCAAGATATCAGCTCTTCTCCTATAATCCCTGATGAGGTTGGAGGATACATTGCAAGGGATCTGAGACCATTCCTCCATACAGAATCTCTCCATTCTGGTGGACCCTCCTTTTCAGTTCACCCCACAGGTTTTCTATGGGTTTCAAGTCCAGCGACTGGGATGGCTGTGGCAGTACCTTGATTTTGTGGTCAGTAAACTATTTTTGTTTTCATTATGATGTATGTTTTGGATCATTGTCCTGCTGGAAAATCCATCCACAGCCCATTTTAAGCGTTCTGGCAGGGCAGTCAGGTTTTCATTTAATATCTGTTGAGATTTGATAGACTCCATGATGCCATGTTTCCTAACAAAATGTCCAGGTTCTCTGGCAGAAAAACAGCCCCAAAACATTAAAGAGCCACCACCATATTTAACCGTGCGCATGAGGTACTTTTCCATATGGGTACCTCTCTGTGTGCGCCAAAACCATCTCTGGTGTATATTGCCAAAAAGCTCTATTTTATTTTCATCTGATTTGATTTCACCATAGAACCTGATCCCATTTGAAGTTCCAGTAGTGTCTGGCAAACTGAAGAAGCCTGAGTTTGTTTTTGGATGAGACTAGAGGCTTTTTTCTTGAAACCCTTCCAAACAACTTGTGGTGATGTAGATGACTTCGGATTGTAGCTTTGGAGACTTTCTGACCCCTAAAGACGCAACTAACTTCTGCAATTCTCCAGCTGTGATCCTTGGAGATTTTTTGGCCACTCGAAGCATCCTCTTCACAGCGCATTGAGACAGTATAGACACATGTCCAATTCCAGGTTGATTCATAACATTTCCAGTTGATTGGAACTTCTTATTTATTGCCCTGATGTTGGAAATGGGTATTTTCAATGCTTGTGCTATTTTCTTATAACCAGTTCCCATTTTGTGATGCTCAACAGCCTTTTGCCACACATCACAGCTACAGTGCATTCGGAAAGTATTCACAGTGCTTCACTTTTTCCACATCTTGTTTTATAGCCTTATTCCAAAATGGATTAAATTATTTTCCTCAAAATTCTACAAACAATACCCCATAATGACAATGTGAAAGAAGTTTGTTTGAAATCTTTGCAAATTTATTAAAAATAAAAAACCAAAAAAAGCACATTTACATAAGTATTCACGGCGTTTGCCATGACACTCAAAATTGAGCTCAGGTGCATCCTGTTTGCACTGATCATCCTTGAGATGTTTCTACAATTTGATTGGAGTCCACCTGTGGTAAATTCAGTTGATTGAACATGATTTGGAAAGGCACACATCTGTCTATATAAGGTCCCACAGTTAACAATGAATGTCAGAGCACAAACCAAGCCATGAAGTCCAAGGAATTGTCTGTAGACCTCAGAGACAGGATTGTATTGAGGCACAGATCTGGGGAAGGGTACAGAAACATTTCTGCAGCATTGAAGGTCCCAATGAGCACAGTGGCCTCCATCATCCGTAAATGGAAGAAGTTTGGAACCACCAGGACTCTTCCTTAGAGCTGGCCGCCCGGCCAAACTGAGCAATCGGGGGAGAAGGGCCTTAATTAGGGAGGTGACCAAAAACCCGATGGTCACTCTGACAGAGCTCCAGCGTGTCTCTGTGGAGAGAGGAGAACCTTCCAGAAGAACAACCATCTCTGCAGCACTCCACCAATCAGGTCTGTATAGTAGAGTGGCCAGACAGAAGCCACTCCTCAGTAAAAGGCACATGACGGCCCACCTGGAGTTTGTCAAAAGGCACCTGAAGGACTCTCAGACCAAAGATTGAACTCTTTACCCTGAATGGCAAGCGTCTTGTCTGGAGGAAACCAGGTGCCACTCATCACCTGGCCAATACCATCCCTACAGTGAAGCGAAGCATGGTGGTGGCAGCATCATGCTGTGGGGATGTTTTTCAGCAGCAGGAACTGGGAGACTAGTCAGGATCGAGGGAAAGATTAATGCAGCAATGTACAGAGACACCCTTGATGAAAACCTACTCCAGAGCGCTCTGGACCTCAGACTTGGGCGAAGGTTCATCTTCCAACAGGACAACGACCCTAAGCACACAGCCAAGATAACAAAGGAGTGGCTAGAGGACAACTCTGTGAATGTCCTTGAGTGGCCCAGCCAGAGCCCAGACTTGAACCCAATTGAACATCTCTGGAGACATCTGAAAATGGCTGTGCATCGACGCTCCCCATCCAACCTGATGGAGCTTGAGAGGTTCTGCAAAGAAGAATGGGAGAAACTACCCAAAAATAGGTGTGCCAAGCTTGTAGCATCATACTCAAAAAGACTTGAGGCTGTAATTGGTGCCAAAGGTGCTTCAACAAAGTATTCAGCAAAGGCTGTGAATACTTATGTACATGTGTTTTTTTGTTTTTTATTCTTTTTTTAAATAATAAATTTGCAAAGATTTCAAACAAACTTCTTTCACGTTGTCATTATGGGGTATTGTTTGTAGAATTTTAAGGAAAATAATTAATTTAATCCATTTTGGAATAAGGCTATAACATAACAAAATGTGGAAAAAGTGAGGCACTGTGAATACTTTCTCGATGCACTGTATATGCCTTGGTCATTATTATGAACAGAGTTGGGTGTAATGCATTACTGTAATTTTTTCTGATAACGCAGTAATGTAACACATTTATGTAATTTGATTATAGTTACTGATGTCAATAAAATTGTTACTTGCATTACAAATTTATTGTTAAGAAAACAATAAGTAAAATATATTTTTAAAATAAATCACCTTTTGCTCTGGAGTTTTTTTTCTTTAGCCCCGAATAATTATGCACTTGGAGCAGTTTGTCACTACATAACTGAACATCAGTAAAAGAAGACCGTCTGTAATTTTATATCTTCAGTGAACGGAATTGAGACCAATCAGACATGGTTTACAGGAAAATACGTGGAAACACTCGTGTCTTAATGGCTGACAGCTCTCAATTCTGCCAAACGAAATGGGCATTTTCAATGCTTGTGCTGTTTTCTTATAACCACTTCCCATTTTGTGAAAACGCTAGCTCACAGTCAGTGTGAGGAAAAATGGACATATGCCGATTTTTTTTTATTTTTATTTTTTTACATTTTATTTATTTTTTTTAAATTATGGACTGAAGATGATCTGAGTCGAATTGGGTGAAAATTGAGGAACAGTCCACCATTCATTCAACTCAACCACTTCCAGGATTTTATAAGCAAAATCATGCTAACGATTACAATAGGTGCCTACGCACTTTCGATGCTTGGCCCCTAATAATAAATAAGCACCTTCGGTGGCTAGCCCCTAATAATAAATAAGAGCACTAACAAAAACAATGGGGCACTAATACACCCCCAAACTATGACAGATCTAGCTTTTGAACTTTATGCTTGTAACATAAACCGGTTGGTCTTTCTCTTTCTTGGCCCAGAGAACACAACATCCATTATTTCCATAAACAATTTGAAGGTTGACTTGCCAGAACACAATACATGTTTCCAATGTGCATCAGTCTATTTCAGGTGAGCTCACTCCCAGAGTGTCGTATCGCAGCAAAACAGTGACTAAATTTCCCATCCTGCACTGTGGCCTACAAACATGGCTGCCATGGACCGCAATTCTCAGAACACTCACCTTCATTCTAACCACACACACCTGCATCCAATCTCGCACACAATCACACCACACATAAGAGTCTGTTCAAAGACTTTTTCCGTTTACCAAGCCGTTGTTTGTGTTTTGTGTCCTCGTTTTGATCCTGTTCTCAGCCCGTTTGTCAATCGCCTGACCTATTGCCTGTTTTTTTTTTTACCATGCTATTGTCTCATGTTTTGGATTTCTCTGCCTGCCTCACTTTAATAAAAACTCTTATCTACATTTGCCTACATATCCGTCCTAACCTAGATTACATTCAATTAAGTGACACAGAGAAGTTGGTGGCATTTCTGGACGTTATTGAAAAATATATATTATAGAAAATAACATGTTGGCTTCTGATGTGCATTCTTAACTTAATTTGTGTTTGTGAATGCTAAAACGAACAGTGTTCCTGAGCCCATGTGGTGGTGATAGTGTGATTACATCACCTTTTTTTTACAATTTTTTTTATTTTTTATTTTTATAAACATTTCACACTGTTCCTAATCCTAAATTTCCCTTTTCCCAACATTTCTGGAACATATTGCAGGTATCAATTTCAGAATGAGTGTTTACAAAAAAAAATTAAGTAGATAAGGCAAACGTTATTTAACTCTTTTTTTGTAAATGCTCATTTTTATTTCATTATGTTTACCTGTATATCGAAAAAGCGAATAAAGGTAAGCTGTTTAGCTTACCTTTATAACCTTTATCTAAATACAGGTAAATAGCTGCTTTTTTCAGTAAATTCCTTTATTTATTTTGTTGTTCTGGGACGTTAGTCAAGTTGATTCTGTTTTGTTTGTGGCCTTGGAGACCCACAGAAGTGGATTTTTATGATCTGGTAACAAAAAACATGGCCACCATTGGCTAGTCACATTTCAGCAGGCATTTGACATGGTTAACATTGAGCTATGGTCGTGAATCTTCAATCGTATGTTCACCTAAGCAACCTCACACAAAGTGGTGTTACTCATTTTTTAAAAGATATATCCAAATATATATCTTTGAAAATATGGTGTACAGTGATTATATATTGCTGATTTGGTGTAAGAATGTAAGATTATTTGCATAATAAATTGGAACCTACGTCTAGTTCCAATAGATTTTTGCAGCATCTTCACAAAGTTAGTTTCAAAGTACTCGTTAGTGTCTAAAGCTCAATAATGATCAAAAATAGTTTGAGATTTTTAACCAGTATGGCCTCCACATGTTTCAGTACTTTGAGTCAGAGCTTAATTTACTCAAAGCTGTAACTCGCTACCGTACAGGTTAGAGGCCAGAACCACTTCCGGGGCGAGAATGCTGTGCACGTCTGGTTTCTGCTTCGCACCTGGACTATCGTTTGTTTTGTCGGTTTTGCTTATGCTTTGTGTGGATTATTTAGCTTTTTGGTTCCCTCCCCTTCACCGCTTTCAGTTTTAGACTTTTTTGGACAATTGTGTGGGGTTTTTTTTCGCTGCCTGATGCTTGTTCGGCCATCGGCCTGCTGCGAGTTTTCTCCCTGTTCTGTCCACCACCGTTTTCACCTCGGCTGATTGGTGAGTTAACGCTCTTTGTATCAGTTATGCTGATTTGTTTACTGCTTACAGCTACTATTTGTAGCTGAATCTCTTTGCAGCAGATGGATATAAACACCTTTCCAGACCTATGCGGCGAAGGGGGTGCTCTTGCTGTCATCCATCGGAATAATTTGCGTCTCACCCAACTTGACTTTCACAACACTAATACTTTTGAATATATCGTATTGAAGGCTGTTTCTCACTGTCCTCTCACAGTTATTCTGTTATATCGTCCTCTAAGTGTCAATCTGACTCTTGCCTGTGCTTCATCACATGTCCTCCTACTTGGTGACATTCATCTGGAAATAGTATGCTCTAACTCATCTCAACTATCAGTTTTGGACTGTTTCCATTTGACTCAACATGTGACTTTTTCTACTCACACTCATGGTCATACTCTTGATTTAATCTGTACATCTGGGTTTGATATTGCTTCAGTCTCTTTTGACATTGGCATCTCTGATCATAAGCTCAGTGAAATTAGTCTCAGTCTACCTGTTCAAAAGAAATGCAGTAAAACAATGGTTATACTATTGGGACCTTAAATCTGTTGATGCCACTTTAGTCTCTGCTTCCTTTGCCTCCTTTACAATTTCTGAAGTCTTTGATATCTCCTGTCCATCAATAATACTCTCAAAGTACCACTCTGTTATTTCTAATATTTTGCTTAAGCACGCTCCTATTAAGACTAGGTCTGTTCCCTCCTCCCACACTTCCCCCTGGTATACTCCTGAGCTCTGGGCCTTAAAAGTCACTGGTAGATGGCTTGAGTGGCTGTATAGGAAAACTGGTATTACTGTTTACCATCTAGCTCTCATTGATCACCTCAACACATAGAAAAGCGCTCTGAAATCTGCGTGGTCTAGCTATGTTTCTACAATTATCAATAAAGCAAGTAGTAGACCTAAGGTTTTGTTTGACATGATAAATAAGCTCACTCCACCACCAGCTCATAATGCTCATGCATCTGAAGAGCTCTGTTGTTCTTTCCTGAATTATTACCAGGAAAAGTTTAATGCTGTCTGCCAGTGCTTTATATATAAAAGGCCTCAGGTTTTAGTCTTCTGCCTGACCACTCTTGTCAGCAAGAACCTGCAAACCCCTCTTCTATTGGTGACTTAATACTGAAATCCAGTTTTTCATCATGATCCTGCTCCTACATTTCTCCTCAAATGCTTTATTTCTGTCCTCTCTGCAATTATCTCATACTTCATAAGCAGATCTTTAGCTTCTGCTTCTCTCCCTTTACCACTTAAATCTGTGGCAGTGACTCCACTTCTTAAAACACGTAACTTGGACCCTACTGTTCTCTCTAATTTTCCTCCTATTTCTAACTTACCATTTATTTCCAAAATACTGGAAAGTATAGTTGCCTCCCAGCTGCAATCTTTAATTGCTCAAAATAATCTCTTTGACCCTGTTCAATCTGGCTTTGTCTGCTCTATTGTACTGAAACTGCCTGCGCAAGGGTTATCTATGACCTACTACCCTCTAGGGATGTCACGATAACAAAAATCTAGTAGTCGGTACCGATACCGCCAAAAGAACACGATACTCGATATCAAAGTTGATACCTTATACTCTGAATGCAAGCATTAGTTTAACCTCTTTTACCGATAGCCAAAAAATGGCATTTTTGTCTGTTTTGGGGGTACCTGTGTTCAGCATTGATTTGTTTTGTGATCTCACACACCACAGTAGTGGTTAATGGCTCATATGAAAGTAGACACTTTAAGACTTTAAGAATTAGCAGTTATTTCAAGTATTTCTTCTTTGACCTAGCCTACCTGGGGCAATATATTCAGAATTTTTTTTTTCTTCATTATTTAATTTTTTTTTTACTTTAACAGAAATGTTACATCTTCACAGCGAATGTTGATATTAACCCCATTCCTGGTCTCAAAGATACCCCAAGTACTTGTCCATGAACACCGAAAATATGAGGAAGTTCTCTCTAACCACTAAAATTGTGTGTAAGGTTATCCAAACACAGGTAAAAACCTCACCAAAATGGCACCAAACGTCTCCAAATGGCACCAAACGTCTCTAAATGACCTAAAACCTCTCTAAATGGCACAAATCCTTTAAATATTGCAGACTTCTAGGAATAGCAAAAAAAATTTTTTAAAGGCACGAAATAACCTCTCCAAATGGCACAAAATGAAAACAAATGGCAGTAGCATGAACTCTGTTACACAATGTGTAATTTCACACACAAAAAAAGTCTGAAACATACTTATAAAATATAAAGTTTATTAAATATAGTGCCAGAGCCCCAGGTGAAGGAGTACTTGCTCTCCGAATGGCTCAAATGATAGACACACGAGTGACCCCTCTCCTCTGACTTCTTTGGGGGGTAGATAGAGCCCCTCAACTCAAACCACATAGTCTTCCTCCCAAAAAACAAAAAAGCCACTTGGAAATAACTGCTTCAGAAGCTGTGACGCATTCAGGCTTTTTCGGGAGCATGCCGCCGCTATAAGACCCCGATAGATCGCACGCTGAGCGAAAACCAGTAGAAAACTAGCGATCAGAAAAAACTGCCAAACATGAAGAAACATGCTGTATAAAGTTTTGCCGGAAGACCGCTAGAGCGGAGTTGCCATTTCCTGATAGTTTCTCTGCATGGCCCTTTAGCGCTTTGCTGATTGGCCTGTACCCGCTGACACACAACTCAAGACGCACGCGTAAAAGGTTTGGTTGTGCTGATTACGCGTTTGATTTTCTCAGCCTCTGAGTGGTCAATCATGTCGAGTTTGGACTTGTTTGAAAGCTAGAAATATCTACAATTGGTCCAAGTGGGTGTCAATCAAGTTAGACTGCCCGATTAAAATTTAGGAGGCGGGTTGCTCAGCATAGCCAAAGCAGATTAGCTTTTTTTAGATGGTGTCTCAGTTTAGTTTATGGCTAATTACTAAATTCCAGATGGGTGGGATACCAAAACACAATGCATTTTGAAGAGGACATTTGTGACTAAATATGTAACTTTGCATTTGTTTGCACTTCAATAAAGCTGCTGGACTTTATACCGATGGAAATGTGCATGATTTATAAAACCATGAGCGAACTAGATTTTCGTCTACGTAGGTAATATAAGGTAGTAAACATTTATACAAGTCCAATCTTTGGTTTAAATGTTATAATTTTATTGTGGCAGTTGTATAAGGTGTTTTACTATCAAAAAAGCTTTAGTCGTGCTCTCCGATTTATCTCTGTCTCAATGTTTTCGTGGAGAGGTGTGAATTGTTTGCCCAGCAGGGAGCTCAAACTCCACCCATTTCCCATCCCCCTGCTCACGAGCAGTTAAGCACACAGACATAAAACTGTACACACAGAAAGCCACAAGTGTCCTGACTAATCTTGTACCAGAACTGCGGTGATACAATAATTCATTTGTTTATACTAATTGAAAATGTCCGATAAGTCGTTTTCCATTCCGCCGGCAGAATGAACGCTTGTGTCGGGGTGAAAGGGGTTAAATTCACTGATATGGTGGCTGGAAGGAAAGATTTATTAAAAGCATGAACATTTCAATAATTATTAGTGACTTTAGGCTACAATTTGCTGACAGGACACAGGCTGAATGGCGATGCATGGTGGCCCATTAGGAGGTAGTTTATAACATTGCAATGTGTTAGCGTCGTTAACAAATAACCGGCTATCGCAAACATTACATGGAGCATGACGTTAGCTGGTTTCATGGCCACAATGCCAGCTGCCTTAAATAAACATAATGTAGGGCCTATCTTTCAGGTGCTTCGCCAAATGCGAGGTGTTTCCTCGCTTTGTGTGACATGAACAATAACACACCAGCAACCGATGCCACGTTTCCTCTCAACGAGCTTTCCTCTCTTTGCCTCACAACGAGTTGGGGCGGAACTAAAATTGTCACCATCTTCTGTAGTTTTTCCCGTGTGCTTGTAGGCGTTCTTCTTCTTTACCACTTGTGGACAGACTAAAACACTTGCGCATATTTGCTGCCCCCATCAGTTCCGGAAGAATTGCATCCTCAGTAACTTCATTACCAATGGTACCTATGCTACTGCAGAAAAACAAGTACCATCACTTTTTAAGAATGCTGGTACTGACATGGTACTGAAGTATCGGTTCTCGTGACATCCCTACTACCCTCTAATGACTCTGGTTTTCTCTCTATTCTTCTGTTACTCAATCTTCGATCCGCTTTTGATACTGTCTGTCATGACTTGCTTCTCTCCCGCCCCTCGGATATCGGTGTCATGGGTGCTGCTCTCTCGTGGCTTGCTTCATATCTCACGGATAGACAGTTTTACATCTCAGTGCAGGATTATCAGTTGCCTACAATCTCTCTGAAACTAGGTGTCTTGCAGGGACCGGTTCTTGGAACTATACTATTCATTATATATATATGTTCAATTTATACTTGGGTTTCCTCCCCCAGTCCAAAGACATGCATTGTAGGCTGATTGGCATGTCCAAAAGTGTCCGTAGTGTATGAATGGGTGTGAGAATGTGGGTGTGATTTTGCCCTGCGATGGATTGGCACACCGTCCAGGGTGTCCCCCACCTTGTGCCCCATGCTCCCTGGGATAGGCTCCAGGTTCCCTGTGACCCAGTAAGGATAAGCGGTATAGAAAATGGATGGTTGGATGGATTATTATTATTAACTGGAACTCATGTGACTCATGATTGCATGGATTCATATTAAACTTTAAAAGGCATGTTCAAGATAAAATTCTGAGGATGTCTGGGAATGTTGGGGCATGGTCGTTCATAAGGGATGGGGTTAAGATCAAATAGCTGTTTCTCAGGAACTTTCAGTCTGATTTTTGGTGTACTGCATCTAGGTGCTAATTTTTAAGTAGATTTAAAATGGGTTATTTAAAAGCATGGCAGCCCTCAGTCAGTCAGGTTTCATTGGATGTGAGGGGGCAAAATTTCAGTACCATTTTTTTTGTTTATTTAAAATAAAATCCACAAAATGAGTGTTACAAATAAAAACTTGAGACTAAAACTTTACACAACTGTTTGTCCAGTTATATGAGACTGAAAATAACCCAATACACACAAACACCAGAATATATATTATTAATTTAGGACTGTAGTTTATTTCCATGCTTTTTTGCATCCATAAAAAGTAATGCATAAATACTTATATATAATATAAACTTTTGTGTGTGTGTGTATGTGTACATATGTATATATGTGTGTATGTGTGTGTGTATATATATATATATATATATATATATATATATATATATATATATATATATATATATATATATATATATATACACACACACATATATATATATATATATATATATATATATATATATATATATATATATATATATACACATATATATATATATATATATATATATATATATATATATATATATATATATATATATATATATATATATATATATATTAGTGTTTATGCATTGCTTTTTATGGATGCACAAAAAGCACTAAATTAAACTACAGTCCTAAATTAATAATAAAAATTCCCTTTCACTGCACCTTATGGGTTCTTTTACTCACTGCTTTTAGGCATATTGTTTTACTTTTGATCATAGTGTTTAATTAGACATTACAGATCTTACTTGTGCTCCCACTGCGAGTGAGGAGCAACGCGGCCTCATTTCTAATAGATCACTTCCATTCTAATAAACGACAGAAGCTACACTGCAAGCGTGCAAATACAGCATATAATGACAGTAAACTTAAAATAAACTAAACCTTTTAAGCAACTTGCACCAGTTTCCCCTGGCCCTTGTACAAACTCCACTTTGTAAAGTTTTATCTTCTCCGCGGTGTTTAATATAAAATGCACCCCTGCCTTAGAGGACTTGAAGGTTGCACACTTTCTTCCTCAGTCTTCCTAAGATGATTACACCTCTGTCTGATGTCTGATGGTGACTGATGGTGACTGAGGTCATGTTGGGAATAAAAGGTAATGTTGACATAAACAGTGAACCGAAGAAAGTCATTGTCGGTGACTCTGGGTATGACTTCATGTGCCACTGACTAGAAAGCGCCTTATACTTCCGGTTAGAAAAAAAATTGTTTCGGTTTGAGACGATACTACCCTTCTAAAATTCACACACTAGACCAGTGGTTCTCAACCTTTTGTGAGCTTTGGAGCCCTAGCATATTTCGAACAATCCACAAGGACCCCCTCACTTCACAACAATTCTAGGCTATATATTTGGACATTTTAAATTTAATGAAAACATTTCAAGATTTAATTTTTTATATTTTATAAATTTAATTTGACTCTCTCAATTATCTTTTGTTTATTTTATCCATGAATGCCACACTTGAACTTCTCTACAACTCATAGGTTTTTGCAAATTATCATTTCATCTGCAAATAAATGTAAAATAAAATCCATCAGTTAACGATTGTGATATTTGTGAATGCACATAAATAAAATGATTGGTTCATTTTAAAACATCTCATTTGAATATTGGTTTTGATCCATTTAACAAATTTAAAAAATATATATTATTTAAGCATTTTTAAAACTTCCCCACGGACCCCCTGCAATTACATCACTGCCCATTAGGGGTCCTTGGACCCTCGGTTGAGAAACACTACACTAGACGATAGAGTGCATAGGTATAGTATAGTAAGGTATAGTACATCATTTGGGACACAACTTTAGTATTTACTCTCCGATGCGTGTTTTTGGAACAGAAGTAACGTAATGAGTAAATGTGCTGCGTGCAGACCAACTAAACGATAATGAGACAATGATTTTCATAATCGATTATTATCGATTTTATCGATTAGTTATTGCAGCTCTAGTTTAGTCATTAGTCATACATTAGTCATACGTTTTGTCATTTATTCTGCTAATATAAAAAGGAAGGTTGATGGAAAAAACATGTGCATTGAAAAGTAATTTGGTCATTGATAAGATGATTTGGTAATTTATTGCATATGTAGCTTTTTATTGAATCATTTTGGACCTTTGTTTCACCTTTTCATGTATATTAGCATTTCTGTTACTCCTGCCTTGTTTATAATATTTTTTTTATACCTATTGGTAGCATATGTGTAAACTTTTTTGAGGATGTAGAATGCCTATTTTAGTTAATGACAATGAGTCTTTATCAGTCACATATACATTACAGCACAGTGAAATTCTTTTCTTTGCATACCCCAGCATGTTAGGAGGTTGGGGTCAGAGTTGAAAAGTTTATGATGTAAAATAATAATAATAATAATAATGATAAGGTTGTGATGCACCATTCTAATGATTGCCAGTCTCATGGCACAAGTGTCAAGTTGCTGTTTTTGTTTGAGTCTTTCAATTTAGCACCATTTTGAAGTAATATTTATGTAAGCCACATTTTGAGTAAAACAGAATTCATTATTGCAATGCTGACCCTGCTCTTGTGCCCTAGAGAGGTTCAATTGTTGTTCAACTGAAATGTTGTGTGGTACCATTCAGTGGTTAAAGTACCAAAATAATTTTAGGATTTCGGTATACTGAATAAAAAAATTCCTTTTTAAATCCTTTACAGGGCAGCAGTGAGTCTGAGAGTGAAAGCCACAAAAGAAAAGTATCACGACAGAAAAAGAAAGAGTGAGTACAGACAGAATGGAGCATGTGTGTGCTTTTTTTTTTTTTTTTTTTTTTTTGCTATTATTCTGTTCACATTTTACTGTAATTTGCTGTTTTTATAATAAAATACACAAGTGGTATTAATGATAGTTTAGTATAATTTAGTAATACAACATAATTAGGTTGTCAAAGTGGTCTGAGTGCATATGAATATTGTTATAATCTGATTTGGCATATATAGATACTGGACATAATTTCCCGATTTTACACGTTATGTGCATTATTGTAAATATGACATCTTTTGTTTTGACCATAACCTCTTAATCATGAAAAGTGTCAACATTTCATTTGTATTTTTGACAAAAAGTTCCTGCTGAAAGTATTAGAATGGCAAGGAATATTCTTGTGTTTTTGCTGTAGACATTTGGGTTTGAGATCAAAAGATGAATATGACATGATTAATCAGAATTCCAGATTTAATTTAATCTAGATGTTTTAAACAATCTAGAACATGGCACCTTTGGGGTTAGACCACTTGATTTTCAGGTGAGCAAACTTATAGGATTAGATCATCTTCAGATAGTAATTTAAAGCCAATAAAACTTAATATTTGCTTGCGTATCCCTTGCTTGCAATAATTGCATGTAGCCAGTGACCCAGTGACATCACCAATCTGTTGCATTTTTCCTTTGCGATTCTTGTGCCGCTTTTCATTTGTTTGTTTTGGGGGTTTCTGCCGTCAGTCTCCTCTTCAGGAGGTGAAATGCATGCTTAACTGGGTTAAGGTCTGGTGATCTGGTCTGACTGCAGTCTAAAACCTTTCACTTTTTCCACCCGATGAAGTCCTTTGTTGTATTGCCAGTGGGTTTTTTTTTTTTGGCTCATTGTCCTGCTGCATGATGAAGTTCCTCCCAAATAAACTGAATTTCTCTGTAAATTGGCAGACAGAATGTTTCTGTAGACTCCTCAATTAATCTCCTGCTACATCATCAATGAGATTAGTGAGCCTGTTCCAAAAGCAGGCATGCAAGCCCAAGCCATGACACTACCTCCACTGTGCTTGGCTGAAGAATTTTTATGTTTTGGATTATGAGCAGAGCCTTTCTCTGGCGGTAGCAGTTAATCTTGGTTCCAGTGGCTTGTCTGTATTTCTCTCTGAATTCCAATCTGGCCTTCTGATTTCTGCTCATGAATGGTTTGCATCTTGTGTTATAGCCTCTTTATTTCTGTTCTCAAAGTCTTCTTCAAACAGTGGACTGTGGTACATTCACCCCAGCCCTCTGGAGGTTATTGATGATGTTGCTGAGTGTTGTATTTTTCTTCACAGTTCTCACAATGTTTCTAGCATAAACAGTGGTTTCTTTGTTTTTCCGGACTTTCCAAATTGTTGTATTGGCTATGCCCAATGCTTGTACAATCTCTCTGATTGATTTCCCTCTTATGTCAGCTTCCAAATGTCTTGCATTTCTCCCATAGTCTGCTTGCTGGCCTTCATGTTGGATTATCCGTTTATAAAGGGTTCAAAACAAGAGAAGACGTTCATAGCTATTAATTGTTCAAACAATCAATTTAACAGGGCACATGGTATATAGCAAAAACAAAAGAATTTAATTTGCTGTTCCCATATTTTCAGAGGGAGCTCTTTATGGAATAAACATTGCGCCAGACAAACACATCAATACACTATATATATGAAAGTATCCAGACTCCTACAAATCCAACATTTCATTTTGATGTCAGTGGCACTGGTAATGAAGAGTTGGGTCCTTCTATTCTGAATAACACTTCTGGGAAGGCCCACAAACAACACCCTGTACTCAACCCAAAGACTTTGTTCAGGCTTGTTAAGTTCTTCCATTCTGCTCTCAGTAAACTATTTTTGAAGGATCCCATTTCTGCTTTGTGACATTTTATGGCCTTCCACCTCTTCTGTCTATGAGCTGTTTTTTTTTCTTCTAGATATTTTTATTTCACACTGGAAATATTGATTACAGTTGACAAGGGAAGCTGTAGAATTGCAGAAACCTGACACAGGTTTGTTGGAAAAGTATTGTCCTACGATCGTACCATGCATAATGTCACTGAGGTGTTCACTGCTAATATTTTTCTGTAGAGATTAGTTGCACGCAACAGGTGTTGCTTAAATAGCCACAACCACCAAATAGAGAGGGTGTCTGGGTACTTTTGGACATATAAAATATATAAAGAATGGTGACGGATGTTTATATATTCTGTATAATAAGGAATTGTGTATGCTGAGTGTGGTAAGTACATTTAGTCAGCCCATAAGAGACCTTTTGTCTCTTGGATGGTGCCTGTATTGCTGGTGGATGATGATGGTCCAGCAACAGCATGATAGTGTAGCTAAAGCTATTTCTAGCCCAGCAGATGAAACTTGTGGTATTTCTGTCTTGAAAGAAATACCTGGAAAGATGACTCAAACGACGAAGATGATGGTGAGGAAGAAGCCAGCAGTTCAGAGAGTGAGCAGGAAGAAATAAATGTTAGATCCAGACGACTTCCTGCTAGAAGGTAAGAGTGTAGCGAAACTTGGCCTTCAGACAGCTTATATAGCATTACACAATGAATAATTTGGTCAGTTCTTAAGGAAAATTGTAAATGAGCAATTGTCCTGTGTGACCATATTTTCATCCAAGAGTTCCAGTCTGTCATCTTGTGCCTGTATTCACCCCTTATGTTCTGTTCAGTGCAGAATAACACATTTAAATTAGAAGTTATTTTCTAGCATTATACATATTGTATCATATATGTATTTTAATTGCAGACGTGTTAAAGGTTAAACCAATGAGCACAGAAGTGAAAATATCATCGGTAAAAACATTTTCATTCTAAACTGACAGTTAATACAGGAATACCAATGAAGTACATTATGTACTCAGGACCAGAATTATTGCAATGTTTGATGTTACTGGTTAAGTTATTTTCACGGAAGCAAAAAAATGGCATTTTTGTCTGTTTTGGGGTACCTGTGTTCAGCATTGATTTGTTTTGTGATATCACACACCACAGTAGTGGTGTGGCCAGTTAATGGCTCATATGAAAGTGGATACTTAAGACGTTAAGAATTAGCAGTTATTTCAAGTATTTCTTCTTTTACCTAGCCTACCTGGGGCAATATATTCAGAAAATTCTTTAAAAAATTATAAAAAAAAAAAAATTGTTGTTTACTTTTAACACAAATGTTATATCTTCACAGCAAATGTTGATATCAACCCCATTTCTGGTCTCAAAGATGCCCCAAGTACTTGTCCATGAACACTCACAATATTAGAATCCAACCACTAAAAGTGTGTAAGGTTATCAAAACACAGGTAAAAACCTCTCCAAAATGGCACAAAACCTCTTCAAATGGCACCAAATGTCTCTAAATGGCACAGAACATCTCCAAATGACATAAAACCTCTCTAAATGGCACAAAGCTTATCAAAATGGCACAAAGCCTTTATAAATTGCAGACGTCTAGAAACAGCAAACATTTAAAAAAAAAAAGAAATTGCACAAAATAACCTCTCCAAATGGCACCAAACGTCTCCAAATGGCACAAAACATCTTCGAATGACACAAAACATTTCTAAATGTCATAAAGCGTATAAAAATGGCACAAAGCCTTTATAAATTGCAGACTTCTAGAACTTTTTTTTAAAATGCACAAAATAACCTCTCTAAATTGCATGATATGAAAACAACTGGTAGTAGCATGAAGTCTGTTACGCAATGTGTAATTTCACACGCACACACAAAAAAGTTTGAAACATACTCATAAAATATAATGTTTATTAAAAATAGCACCAGAGCCCCATTAACCAGAACTGTCACAATATTCTAGTCACATATAGGCATGCAGAAGGTGCTGTTTCCACCTCCTACGACATGGACGTGGGGTTGGATGTTAGGAGGCAAAAAAACTATTTAAAAAAGCAGAAAAATTTAAAATTGGAACTAGAAATGGAGAACATGTATAGAAGTACAAAACTTTTGAACAAGTGGAAAAAAAAAACTGTTTGAAAATCACTCTGAACGGTTGAGCTCACAGAGCTTGACTGTCCTTGAGATCATGCCACTCAGTGAAACAAAGACGGTCTGGTATAGTGCAGAGAGGGACATCACAAGACCGGCACTTATAAATTGTTTTGCTGTACTTCTTCTTTTGAAGGCAGAGTACACAGTGTCTCCTCCCAGCTGAGGCTTTGTCTTTCTTAGCAGAGGCAAAGGCGTCCACGATGGTTACTGGGTAGCATGGCCTACTCTCTTCCACCTGCAACACTTCGCCAACAGCTGCAGCTTCCACTGGCTCAGGGGCTCCATCTGAAATTGTGGCTTCAGCACTCCCAATATCCACAAGCTGCTGGCACAGGACCTCTCTAAATTTCTTCTGCGTGAGAGGTTTCTGCTGTCTATCTTGCGTTTGCTCTTTATGAATAATATAACTATTTACCACAGCTATATCAATAAAATGCAGAAACAGTTTCCTGTACCACTTCATTGTCTCTTTTGACACAGTAAAGTATTTAATGAGAGGATCAGAGAGGTCAGCTCCCCCCATGTACTTATTGTACGCCTTCACTGCTTCAGGAACAGGGATGGCTTGTGAAGACCAGGTGCCATCTGGTTTCTTGACCCGACGCTGACCTCTGTCTCCACTATATGCCTTGTGGACTGTTGAAAAGACCGTGACCTCGCGTGCATCCATCCACCTGAGATACAGGACTCGGCCTTTTCTGTTCCATCTAATGTCCCCTCTGGTGGCTTTCTTAGGAAGAACATTGATTTTTGTCTTTGGAAAACCAATTCTGTTTTCCCGGTTGGGACCACAAGCCCCATACCGTTTCCTGTGAAGATCCTGAAACAGAGTGGTACTAGTGTAAAAATTGCCTACATATATATGGTACCCTGTGCCAAGTGAGGAAGATGTCAACAGGTCCATAACAGCATCGTAACTCAGACCATTTCCAGAATGGGACTGACCTCTTCCCTGGTAGATGCTGAAATTCGAGGTGTAGCCATTCCTTGAATCTGTCAGGACAAACAATTTGAAAACCCATTTTAGGGGGTTTTCCTTCATGTATTGTTTCAGGCCAATACGAGACTTTGTGGCTACAATCCTTTCATCAATGGCGAGGTTCTGGTGAGCCTGGTAATATGCCCTGCATGCCACTAAGAGCTGCTCCATTAGGGGCTTCACACGAAAGAGACGATCATGGCCAGTGGAGCCTTTATGCTTGTCGTCTTTGACATTGCTCATATGCAGGTTCCAGAATATTACTTCAAATCTGGAGCCTGACATGACCGAGGTGGGGAATGGGAAATTGTGGAGCCCATCCTTTCTCCATAAATCTCCAACTCTTGTTGGCCTGATTAGACCACCATAAATAACTAGTCCCAGGAATTTGTGCATTTCCAGGCTAGTTATTGGACGCCATGGTGTCTTCATGCACTTCTGCTGCTTGTACTCTGTATACAGGTTTGTGTTTTTGCAGAGACTCTTAATTGCAGCTTTATCAAAAAATAACTGGAACAGCTCAAGAGGGGTGTGTGGCTGATGCCCGTCAAGCTGTACCCCAGGAGTGTGGGAAGGAGAATAGGGATGTTGTATGGGAGGCACATCTTCGTCAATATTATGCCACCTGTCCTGTTCCGGTTGTGTTGCAAGTGCAAGAGAACTAGCTCGTCTAATGGTAGAAACGAGTGCTGCCTCTTCTCTGTCTTCTGACAGGTCTGGCTGGGGGAGGGATAGTTGTTGCTATGGAAAGCTCCAGGTGAGTGCTGGGGGAGAAGGCCTCAGAAGAAGTGTGTGGAGGATCAGGAGCATTTTCTTCTTCCCTGCAATAATAAATCACAAAAAATACCCAACATAATTATTACATAATAGTACAAAAGACAACATTTATTGTATAATTTTTGCACAAATTGCTTATTACTACATGAAGTGCAAGACAAAACCATCTTATGCTACATGCCAAAAACCACCCCACATTCATGCACCATGCAAAAATAAAACTCGCAGTCATGCGCCATGCAAAAAAAACCCGCAGTCATGCTACATGCAAAAAAACCCCACAGTCATGCTACATGCAAAAAAAACCCACAGTCATGCTACATGAAAAAAAACAAACAAACCCCGCAGTCATGCTACATACAAAAAAAAAAACCGCAGTCATGCTACATGAAAAATAAAAAACCCCGCAGTCATGCTACATGCAAAAATCAGTGCCATGCTACACGCAAATGTGAATTTTGACAATACAAGAAAAAAAACAGATAGCAAAATAGCTTACATTTTTTTTACAAGAAGCGGGTCCAGTCCTTGCTGGAATGCTTACTCCTCATCTGTATCCACGCCATCTTCCTCCGAAAAACCCTTGAATTCCTCGCTAGAGTCACTCCTAAATAATTCCTCCAAAACCTCTGGCAAAGCCAGGCTTTTTTGGGAATGCGCCATCGTTATAAGCCGTGCACTGAGCGAACAGCAAGGGAAAGCACTGAGAAAACTATCTGAGACTGCAAATGTAACAAAGACCAAAACACACCAAAACTCACGATCAACATTTGGGGGAAGTCAGGTGTAAATAGCCATCAAGGGTGGTTGCATAACAAACCTGTCTAGCCCTACAAGCTGATTCGCCTGTTTGCGCTGACTGCCAGCATATAGACAGCTCTAGAAGAACCAAGTGGTGCATAAACTGGCGAATTTACGCATTGCTATAACTCTGTCTCTGAATGGTCAATCTTAACAATTGAGGTGACGTTTGAAAGCTAGAGTGTCTACAATTGTTCCATGTGGGTGTCAGTCAAGTGACACTGCCCGATTAAAATTTAGGAGGTGGGTTGTTCAGCATAACCAAAGCAAATTAGTTTTTTTAGAATGTGTCTCAGTTCAGTTTATGGCTAATTACTAAATACCAGAGGGGTGGGATACCAAAACACTTAATACATTTTGAAGAGGACATTTTTGACTAAATGTGTAACCTTGCATTTGTTTACATCAATAAAGCTGATGGACTTTATACCAATGGAAATGTGCATGATTGATAAAATCGTGAGTGAGCTGGATTTTCGTCTATGTAGGAAATGTAAGGCAGTAAGCGTTTATACAAGTCCGATCTTGGGTTTAAATGTTATAATTTTATTGTGACAGTTGTATATGGTGTTTTACTATAAAAAAATCTTTAGTCGTGCTCTCCGATTTATCTCTGTCCGTGTTTTTGTGGAGAGGTGTGAATTGCTTGCCCAGCAGGGGGCTCAAACTCTGCCCCTTTCCCATCCCCCTGCTCACCAGCAGTTAAACACAGTCATGAAACTGCACACACAGAAAGCCAACAGTGTCCTGACTAATCTTATACCAGAACGGTGGCGATAAAATAATTCATTTGTTTATACTAATTGAAAATGTCAGATAAGTAATTTTCCATTCCGCTGGCGGAATGAACACCAAGTGCCGGGGTTTATGGGGTTAATTAATAAAAAAATAGTTGTTAATTTATCTTTATAATAATACATTATCTTCTGGGGGGGACCCTTATCAAATATATATTTTTAATAAAATCAAATGTCAATTATTGGCACCCCAAGATCTTCTTATGAACAAAATGTAACAAACATGTTTATATTATATTTAACTTTTAAGCTCATTTGAGTATTTAAGAACTCTTAAGCAGTCATCCGTGACTTCCTGTTTTGTTGGGGTCTAAGTTTAATGGAAGTCAATGGGAATTTTGGCCAATTTGAGCTTACGTACCAGGAATTCCAGAATTCCGATCACTTCAAAAAGATATAACAGCTCGAGTCAGAACAGGGTGAACGTCTGTGCCGAGTTTGGTGCATATAGCTTGAAAGCCCTAGGAGGAGATACATAAAAAATCTTTGGGTGCTAATAATAATATAATTATTATTAAGCTTATAAAGCAAATCATTATGTTGGATTTCTCAAGCCAACATAATAATAATTATAATAATAAGTTTATATATCAAATGAGTATGTTGGCTTGAGACAAAAGTGTGTTGGAATTCATAAATTAGGCAATGGCCATAAAAATTAGGGCAATTATTATAGATGCACCAATACTAAATTTCTCAGCCTATACCGATAACCGATTATTCAGAGTGATATCAGCCGATACCGATAGTTCTGCCTTTTATGCCTTCTTATAAATTAACAATAATTAATTTAAAAGAATTCAGAAAGAAATGCAAATAACTTTATTCTCTCCATTTCAACAAGTTGTTTCCCAGTAACTGGTCTCATAAACAGAAAACACATTACTCAAATTAACATTAACCATTAACTAAATTCTGAAGATTAAGATTTCTTAACTTATTGAATGTTATTAATTCATATTAACATTGAATTCTAAAAAACCTCCTGTTAGTCTCACATTCACTAACCACAAACAGAAGCATTTCTATTCCATCATTGACATCAAACCGGTAATATATAATATAAAATTTTATATATTAACATTAACTGGATATGAAAAATACTGCTCTACAAATATATTTTTCTGTACAATATATACTTTTTGTATATACTTTTATATACTCTCATCTTCATTTAAATCTTTCAACGATGTACTGGCCATTTAATTCAGCGCGAGGGCAACCAGGCAGCACAAGGGGAAAAAAATAACAATAATTTGACTCGAAGCCGAAACTCCCGCTTCACTGCTGCTCACTTCCGGTGTAAAATTTTAGCAGTGCAGAGAATACAGAGCTTACAAACTGCAGTTTTGTCAACATTCCACACAAGAGACATTATATTTACCCATAGCACGAAATCGATGTGTTTTCCCACCCTCTTTTGATTCACAGGATATAATCGGCCCTGATCATCGGATGTTTTTAAACTATCGGCCATCAGGAGGGGAAAATAGCCTTTATCGGCCGATACCGATTGTCGGCCGATACATTGATGCATCTCTAGCAATTATTCAAAAGTTTAAAAAGCTGGTGCTAATGAATTAAGCTGTGCAACAAACACTGAAGGTGTGTTAAGTGCAAATAGAAGGATAGTTATACAGAAAATAACCTAATCCCCACTAGGGATGTCACGAGAACCGATACTTTGGTACCAACATTCTTAAAATGTGAAGGTACTTGTTTTTCTGCAGTAGTGTACGTACCATTGTAATGAAGATACCGTGGTTGTAGTTTTTCTGGACCTAATGGGGGCAGCAAATACATGCAAGTGTTTTAGTCGGTCCACAAGAGGTGAAGAAGAAGAACAACGCCTACAAGCACACCGGAAAAACTACAGGAGTTTAGCTATAGGAATTTAGCTATGGGAGTTTAGCTCCGCCCTGACTCGTTGAGAGGAAATGTGGTATGGAATATAGAAATACTTCACATTCGAGGCGGATGACAGCAAACATATAGTTGATGCTCTGAACCCGGTGTGCAACAGATGCTATTGTTCATTTCAAACAAAGCGAGGAAACACCTAGAATTTGGCGAAGCACCTGAAAGACGGGCCCTATATTATGTTTGTTTGAGGCAGCTGGCATTGTTTCCATGAAACCAGCTAACATTATGCTCCATGTTATGTTTGTGGTAGCCAGTTATTTGTTAATGACTCTAACACATTGCAGTGTTATAAACTACCTCAGACTTCTCAAGAAGTACAGGTGCTGCCAAGATTTCTTCACCAGGTGTGTAGTATTGTGAGAACAGGTGAGATACTCTGTGATGTGAACACCAACTAATTTGAAAGTGCTCACTCTCTCCACCTCTGTCGCACCAACGTGCAGTGCTGAGTGCTGGATCAACAGTCATCTCCAGCATGCAACTGTTTTATTAACATTTAGGGAGAGATTGTTGTCCTGACACTACTTCACTAGGTCAGCACTTCCCTCCTGTATGCGGACTCATCACCCCAGTTATCAGTCCAATGACTATAGTATCATCAATGAATTTGTGATGCTGGTGGTGTTCTGGGAGGCCACACAGTCATGGGTGAAGAGCGTGTAGATCATGGAGCTCAGCACACAGCCGCCTGGAATTCCTGTTTTTCGTAGTTATTGTTCTGGATGCGTGAGTCCTTATTCTAACAGTCTGGGGTCTGCCCATTAGAAAGTCCAGAGGTATGACGGTGGTCTTCTTTAAACAGGTGGGATTTGAGACTTGTGTG